>NW_004444137.1:657948-675876 GCF_000243295.1 Trichechus manatus latirostris | reverse complement strand
ACATATATGTATACATATATATATACACAGACACAGACACACACACACACGCACACACACACACAAATATATATATATATATAGAGAGAGAGAGAGAGAGAGAAAGATTTAGCTCAATAAAATGGCTCACACAGTCGTAGAGGCTGGCAAGTCCCAAGTCTATGGATCAGATGTCATGCTGGAGGCTTCTCCTGACTCATATAGCTGCAGGAGCTGAGAAACCCAAGATCGGCAGGTAAGATGGCAGGCTGCTGGCTCACAGGCTGTGGAAACCAATGAATTCCAAGGTTGGCAGGCAATATGGTAGGCCACTGGCTCATGTCCCAAGACCCAGAGGTCAGATGATGATGAGCTAGATGCAGGATCCAGAGCTAGTGAGCTTTGCCAGAACTTCCAATACATATTGGATACAGGCCCCACCCCTGAGGAAACTTCCCTTACAACTAATTGGTTGATCACATCAGATCACATCATGGAGAATGACTACATCATTACACTTTTGCCAAATTACATCTTACATAACTGCCAAACTGCTTCATTACGTAACTGCCAAACTACATCATTACACAACTGCCAATCCACTGAGAATCATGGCCTGACCAAGTTGACATATAACATTAACCATCATACACTCATTATCTCACTTAATCCTGAAAGCCACCCTGTGACACAAGGAATACGATGCCTACTTTACAGACCATGAGACTGAGTCTCAGAAAGGAAGTGACTTGCCGAGAGTCACAGGCTAGTAATTTGCACATAAACAGTTTAGGATCTAGTAGACACCAGACTGGTTTACAGCTTGTACATGGTTCGATCCTTTCGTATAGTAAGTTTGACAATGCATTGCATATTTTGAGAGGTGTCCATGATCTACAGTCCTCAACGTATCATTATACATTTGGGGCTTCCCTAAATTTATACCATGGAGTCCCTGGGTGGTGCAAATGGTTAAGAGCTCGACTACTAGCTGAAAGGTTGGTGGTTCAAACCTACCCAGAGGTGTACCTTGGAAGACAGGCCAGGCTATCCTCTTCCAAAAGATCACAACCTTGAAAGCCCTATGGAGCAGTTCTACTCTGCACACATGGGATCGTCATGAGTTGAAATCAACTTGACGGCAACTAACAACAACAATAATAAATTTATAAAGATGAATAAAGCTGGGTAAGGGGTAGTGCTGCAAGTATGGCTGAGCTGAGGTTTGCATGTACTGCTGGTAGAAAAGTAAACTGTACAGTACTTCTGGAAAGCAATCTAAGACTAAGATGTGTGTGTCTGTTCGTCAAGAAATCCCATCTCTAGGAGTATACTGCATAAAAAAAAAATTCCAGCGGATCCATAGGAGTGAGTGATGGTATGTGTGGCAGTAAGGAATTGAAGGCAACCTCTGTCCTATCACAAGAGCAGTAGATAAATAAAATGTGATGGATGGATACTATGGAATGCTGTGTTGCAGTAGGAGAGAGAGAACTATCAATATACCAGCAGGGTAGAGCTTAAAAATACAGTGTTGGAAAAGACTGCATAAAAAGAAGTGAAAAGTAGAAAACTCCAAAAATTCATCTAACATTTAAGCAAATTAAATAACCATAGACACAAAATAACAGTATATATTTACAGAGATACATTCATGTTCAAGAACATCTATCAGACATGTAAGATTTATTGCTCTGTGTGGGAGTGAAGACTGGAGATGAAGAAGATAAATGATAGACGATAGATGGATAGATAGACAGACACGTAGACAGGTAAATAGATAGATATATACATGATAGATAGATAGATGGATTCGATGGCTGGCTGGCTGGCTGGGTGGGTGGGTGGGTGGATGGATAGATGGGTGGGTGGAAGGACAGACAGGAGAGAGATTAAATTAAAAAGGGGCCTTTCCAAGGTTGATGATACCAATTACCTGTGAACTGACATATGTGATTAACTAAGGCTGTGCCTAGGGTTAGACTAAAAAAGGCATGAGAAAGATATATAACACTAGTGAAAAATATTACTTATGAATAAACTTTAAATCTATTGTAATACTTCACCAGAATCTGAGCTATGAATTGATTGCCAAATGTAAAAGGTGGTTGTATGAAGAATGGTGAGGAGCAACACGACTTCTACAGAAAGAGGACACAAAGATATGGGGATTATCGGAGGAGGATTGATAGTGATGAGATCTGGTGAAAATTAGATCTTTAAGTACAGTTCCTCGCAGAGGCTAGGGGCTCTCTGAGAAGAGAGGACAAAGCCTAATAGCCAATACTTCAGCCTTTAGTTTACTGCACTTATAGGGAACAAACAAGAATATATATGAATTCATGATATATAAACACCACTTAGAATTTGAAAATTTATAAAATCCCATTTTTACTTTTTTCTGAGAATCTTTCAGAGCTCGACATTGATCTGGTTCTCTTATCAGGGAATAAAAGCCTCTTGTAGCAACAGGTGATGATGGGAAGCCCTCGGCTTGAACGTTCTTACTGTAATTCTAAAGTACGAAACTGAGGTATTACTTTCCAAGTGATGCAAACATAAACTTTAGAAAGCATCAGAAATGTCCCTAGTGAGATTTCAGCTCTTAGCTGTGGTTTCTCATTTGTGGCTGAGTGCTTTGTCTTTCAGCTACATGTGTTCTGTGTTTGTGGTTGTGGGTTTTGCTTGTGTGTGTGTGCAGTGTGGAAGTGCTGGGACTTTGGAAAACTTGGTAAGTTAGTCATGAAGAATTGTCCCAGTGTAGAGTGTCTGCCCTGAGGATTCCCAAATGAATAAATTGCTTTTGCAAATTAAACTTTCCAAATTTGCTATGGTATCATTACAGGTACAACTTTTGCAGAGCCCATAGGGAATGAGCAACACTAGCTGTTTAAAGAGTTAGGCGGCTGTGATTTTCAAAGCTGTGGTTCCATAAAGCCAAGGCTATAAGGAGGTAGGAGAGGGATGGAGGTTACAGGGATGATGGACACCCTTGGAAGCATTTATTTACACTTTTACTATGCCTACATCCTAAGAGTATTTGAGACAGTTCATGGTCTAAGGAATGGATGTAATAAATCTGGTAAACAAGAAGAGAAGATAACAACACTCCGGACCGCCATGGTCACAGAAGGGAGACCTGTGATGGCTGGGCTGCCCTTGAGTCCTGATACACCTAGTAGGAAACGCAGTTCGGTCCAACTTAGGGGGCTTGTGGGTTTGCCTGGTACTAGGGTGTTGTGTGACACATGTGGCTGTGACATCATTGGCTTCTAAATTCTAACACAATGGCATGCCACAGCTTTTCAGTATTCTCTATATGATTACTGAAAAATGCCGGGTCATTTATGACTTCATTCATTTATTTATTCACTCTTCCTAATTATAACCTATCTCATACCTTCTAGTCGCTTCTGAAAATTTCCCCAATCACAGTTTTCTCATTTTTAGCTGACTATTTTATTTCAAAATTTATTGAAAAACGGAAGTGTGAAATGGGAATTTCCTTACCTTTTCTTTGTCAAATCCATTAACCTTGTGTTTGTACCCAGATCATTTTTCCTCTGGTAACCAGGGAGGAGGCAAAGGCCAGTCCTTTCAAAGTGGTCTCAGATTCTATCCCTTCACCCTTCTCATGGGCCTCTTTCCCCTGATTATCCCATCCCTCTCCACTAGGTGATTCTCACTGGAAAGCTTATACTCTTGAATTTCCTAGCTGAGAACAAGAAAGCAGAAAACACTCTTTGATCCCACAAATTCTTCATAGCCAGATTTCATAAAAGAACCTCCTATATGTGCACTCACAACATCACGACATCATCTCTGCCCATTGATTATTTCTTATTTTAGCTTTAAAAATATAATATGTAATATATAACCACGAGTTGCTGTGGAAATTGTAAATAATTCAGAATACAATTGGGGCAGGATAGGGGTGTTTCCCTCTCCTTTCCCCAAACCAGGCACCTACATTAAGGTTAAAGATTAGAGAGAGCCTTCTATAACCAACTCAAGATACTTTTCAAGCATATTAACAGACTGGAACAAACCTAACAGGAGGTGGAGCTCCAGTGGAAAGAGTCTGCTTCTTGCTTAGAAGTGCTCTCTGAGGCCAGGCCACCGTAGAATGGATACCTCCCTCTACACCTCCTCCTAGCATCAGAGCCGGAAGTGACTGAGGGTGGACATGACTCACACCAGAAGCCAGGAGAGGAGGAATCAAACTTTGGAGGAGGGGAAGGGATTAACAACACACATCTGGGGATGGAGTGAGATAGATGGAGTGAGCTGAGTGGCAAGCGAGATAGAAGAGATTAAGTTGACTCTCATATTTCTGGAACAGTTATTTAGTTAGATGGTGCTACCATTGCCCAAAATAGGGACTGAAGAAGAGGAAGACATGTGTATGGGGAAATGGGTATGGCTTGGAACTCATTAACATTGAGGTACCTATGGAAATTCCACTGGGGATGGCTAGATTAGCCCATTAAAAAAAACCCGTTGCCATCGAGTCAATTCCAACTCATGGCTAGACTAGAGGACTGTCCAAATTAGGGTTTGGAATCCCTACAGAAAGATCCTGATGGAGTTACAAACTCTGGAGAAATCAGCATGCAGATGAGTGTTAGTACTGCAAAGTACCTAGTTATCTGATTAACTAAATACTAAGATTACCAACCACCACTCACATGTCAGTTTGTCGTACTGCAGTAGCTTGTGTGTTGCTGTGATGCTGGAAGCTATGCCACCACTATTTCAAAACACTAGCAGGGTCACCCATGGTGGACAGGTTTCAGAGGAGCTTCCAGACTAAGACAGACTAGGAAGAAAGACCTGGAGATCTACTCCTAAAAAAATTGGGCAGTGAAAACCTTATGAATAGCAACAGAACATATTCTGATATTGTGTTTGAAGATAAGCCCCTGAGGTTAGACGACACTCAAAATACAACCATGGAAGAGCTACCTCCTCAAAGTAGAGTTGACCTTAATGACATGGATGGAGAAAGCTTTCAGGACCTTCATTTGATGATGTGGCACAACTCAAAATGAGAAGAAACAGCTTCAAACGTCCCTTAAAAATCAGAACATGGAATGTAGGAAGTATGAATCTAGGAAAATTGTAAGTTGTCAGAAATGAAATGGAATGCTTAAAGATCGGTATCCTAGGCATTAGTGAGATGAAATGGACTGTTATTGACCATCTTGAATTGGACAATCATGTGGTCTATGTCTTAGGCTGGGTTATCTGGAGAACCAAAACCAGTGAAATGTATATATATATAAGCTCTGGTGGCGTGGTGGTTAAAAGCCCGACTGCTAACCAAAGGGTTGGCAGTTTGAATCCACCAGCCTCTCCTTGTAAACCCTACTGGGCAGTTCTACTCTGTCCTGCAGGGTTGCTTTGAGTCAGGATCAATTCAACAGCAATGTTTTTTTTTTTTCTTTGTTGTTATACATTTTATATATACATATATGTATATGTTATACATACAGAGAGAGAGATTTATCTCCAAAAAATTGCTCATATTCTTATAAAGGCTGGCAAGTCTCAAGTCTGTGGGTCAGGTGTCAGGCTGGAGGCTTCCCCTGACTCACACAGCTGCAGGAGTTGATGAACCCAAGATTGCAAGTCAGATAGCAGGCCTCAGGCTAACAGGCTGCAGAGGCTGATGAACCCCAAGAACCAGAGGTCAGATGACAATGAGCCAGATGCAGGATCCAGAGCAAAAAGCCTCGCTGGAACATCCATTTAGATACTGGAGGCAGGCCACACTCCCAAAGAAACTCCCTTTCAACTGATTGGCTGCTCATAGCAAATCTCATCATGGAGCTGATTACATCATTACATAACTAACAAATTATATCATTACATAATTACCAGACTACATCACAACTGACATACCAATGAAAACCATGGCCCAGCCAGGTTAACACACAACCTTAACCATCACAGTACATCCCTTGTCAACTTGGCACCTGCAAACATCTCCTTAAACCATACATAATCTCTAAATAAAGACAATTGTAAAGTCGTATTGTGCATAATATGATACAACTAACACACGTACAACAAAAACTGCATTGACCCCGTTTACATCTAATATTTTATAAGTGAAGAAAACAAAAATATCTGATGCACACATACAAAGAAAAATACTCATAACAATTACAGGCCTCATTTCTGAAATTGGTCTCCTTGGTCGTAGTTGGTATTTAGTAGTACCTTTTCCACCACCCATTCCATATACCCTTTGCCCTCAGCAAGCACCTCAGCTGGTTGTGGCTCTTTACCTGGCAGGGTGACTCAAGCTTTCAGTCCTGAAGGATTTGGGCTATTAGCAATCATGTCTTAATCAGGTTGCTGTAGTTTTCCCTTGGAGCCTTAGTGGTGAAGTGATTAAAAGCTCAGACTGCGAACAAAAAGATCCTACCAATTTGATTGCTAAAACTTTCCTCTGTCAAGGCTGCTAACCAAAAGGTCAGCAGTTCAAATCCACCAGTCACTCCTTGGAAAGCCTATACGACAGTTCTACTCTGTCCTATAGGGTTGGTGTGAGTTGGAATTGACTCAACAGCATTTTTTTTTTTTAATAGAAAGAGAGATTTATCTCAAGGAAATGGCTCACATGATTGTAGAGGGTGGCAAGTCCCAAGTCTGTGGGTCAAGCATCAGGCTGGAGGCTTCTCCTGACTCACATAGCTGCTGGGACTGATGAACCTAAGATCGGCAGGTCAGAGGGCAGGCTGCTGGCTCATGGACTTCTAAGGATGATGAATCCAAGATCGGCAGTTAAGATGGCAAGCTGCTGGCTCACCGGCTGTGGAGGCTGACAAATCCCAAGATCAGCAGGCAATCTGGCAGGCCACTGGCTCCTTTCTCATGAACCAGAGGTCAACTAATGATGAGCCAGATGCAGCATCCAGAGCTAGCAATAGCCAATGAGCTTTACCTGAGAGTTTATATATACTGGATGCAGGCCACACCCCTGAGGAAACTACTCTTAAAACTGATTGACTGATCACCTCAGATCACATCATGGAGGTGATTACATTATATCACAAAATGAAGGGTAACCACATCATTACATAACTGCCAAACGACTGAGAATCATGGCTCAGCCAGTTGACATACAATCTTAACCATCACAGTTTACTATGCTGGGAATAACAAATTTAAGAGGAATGACATCACATTCATGGTCAAAAAGAACATTTCAAGCTCCATCCTGAAGTACAGTGCTGTTAGAGATAGGATAATATTCATGCACCTACAAGAAGACCTGCTAATATGACTATTATTCAAATATACGCACCAACTGCTAATGGCAAAGATGATGAAATTGAAGACTTTTACCAACTTCTGCCGTGTGACATTGATCAAACATGTAATTAAAATGAATCAATAATTACTGGTGATTAGAATGAAGAAGTTGGAAACAAAGAAGGATCAATAGGTTGGAAACATGGCCTCAGTGATAGAAACAATACTGGATATAACATGATAGAATTTTGCAAGCTTAATGAGCTATTCATTGAAAATGTCTTTTTTCAACAACATAAACGGTGACTATACCCATGGATCTTGACGGATGGGATATGCAGTAATCAAGTCAACTACAACTGTGGAAAGAGATAATGGAGGAGCTCAATATTATCAGTCAGAACAAGGCCATGGGCCAACTGAAGAACAGACCACCAGTTGCTTATATGCAAGTTCAAGTGGAAGCTGAAGAAAATTAAAACAAGTTCAGGAGAGCTAAAGTACAACCTTGAGTATATCTCACCTGAATTTAAAGACCGTCTCAAGAACTACTTTGATACATTGAATACTAATGGCTGAAGACAAGATGGGTGGGATGACATCAAGGACATCATACATGAAGAAAGCAAAAAGATTGTTAAATAGACAGGAAAGAAAGAAAAGACCAAAATGCACGTCAGAAGAGGCTCTGAAACTTGTTCTTGAGTGTAGAGCAGCTAAAGTGAACAGAAGAAAAAAGTAAAGGATCTGAACAAAAGATTTCAAAGGAAGGCTCAAGAAGACAAAGTAAAGTATTACAATAAAATGTGCAAAGACCTGAAGTTAAAAAACTAAAAGGGGAGAACACACTCATCATTTCTCAAGCGGAAAGAACTGAAGAAAAAATTCAAACCTTGTGTTGCAATATTGAAGGATTCTATAGGCAAAATATTGAACGACACAGGAATCATCAAAAGATGATGGAAGGAAATCACAGAGTCACTATATCAAAAAGAATTGGTTGATGTTCATCCATTTCAGCAGGTAGCAAATGATCAAGAGCCAATGGCATTGAAGGAAGAAATCCAAGGTACACTGAAGGCATTGACAAAAACCAAGACTCCAAGAATTGACGGAATATCAATTGAGATGTTTCAACAAATGGACACACGCTGGAAGCACTCATTTGTGTATGCCGAGAAATTTGGAAGACAGCTACCTGGCCAACAGACTAGAAGAGATCCCTATTTGTGCCCATTCCAAAGAAAAGGGATCCAATAAAATGGGAAAATTATCAAACAATATCATTAATATCAACTCAAGTAAAAATTTGCCAAAGATAATTCAAAAATAGCTGCAGCAATACATCGACAGGCAACTGCCAGAAATTCAAGTCTGATTCAGAAGAGAGCATGCAACAAGGATATCCATTGCCGATGTCGGATGGATCTTGGCTGAAAGCAGAGACTATCAGAAAGACGTTTACCAGTGTTTTATCAGCTATGTTATATGGATCATAACAAATTATGGGTAATGTTGTGAAGAATGGGAATTGCAGAACCTGTACATAGAGCAAGAGGTTGTTGTTCAAATACAACAAGGGAATACTGTGTGGTTTAAAATCAGGAAAGGAGTGTGTGTCAGGATTGTATTCTTTCACCCTACTTATTCAGTCTGCATCTGAGCAAATAATCCAATTAGCTGGACTGTATGAAGAAGAATGTAGCATCAGTATTGGAAGAAGACTTACTAACAACTTGTAATATGCAGATGACACAACATTGCTTGCTGAAAGTGAAGGGGACTTGAAGCACTTACTGATGAAGATCAAAGACCACAGTCTTCAGTATGGATTACACCTCAACATAAAGAAAACAAAATCCTCACGAGTGGACCAATAAGCAACATCATGATAAACAAAGTAAATTTTGTCAAGTTGTCATGGATTTCATTTTACTTGTATCCACAATCAATGCCCATGGAAGCAGCTGTCAAGAAATCAGATGACATATTGCATTGGGCAAATCTGCTGCAAAGACCTCTTTAAAGTGTTAAAAAGCAAAGATGTCACCTTGATGACTAAGGTGCTCATGACCCAAGCCATGGTGCTTTCAATTGCCTCATATGCATGTGAAACCTGGACAGTGAATAAAGAAGACCGAAGATGAACTGATGTAGTTGAATTCTGGTGTTGGCAAAGAATATTGACTATACCCTGGACTGCCAGAAGAACAAACAAATCTGTCTTATAAGAAATACAGCCAGAATGCTCCTTAGAAGCAAGGATTCCGAGACAGCATCTCACATACTTTGAATAGTGTCATGGATTGAATTGTGTTCCCCAAAAATATGTGTACCAACTTGATTAGGCCAAGATTCCCAGTATTGTGTGATTGTCCTCCATTTTGTGACTGTAATTTTCCTATGTGTTGTAAATCCTAATATCTGCCTGTGGTTAATGAGGCAAGATTGGATTATGTTAAAGAGGATTAGGGTGGGATTATAACACCCTTACTAAGGTCACATCCCTGATCCAATGTAAAGCGAGTTTCCCTGCAGTGTGCCTGCACCACCTTTTATCTTACAAGAGATAAAAGGAAAGGGAAGCGAGCATTGAATTAAGGACCTCATACCACCAAGAAAGCAGTGCCAGGAGCAGAGTGTGTCCTTTAGACCTGGGGTTCCTGAGCAGACAAGCTCCTAATCCAGGGGAAGGCTGATGACAAGGACCTTTCTCCAGAGCTGACAGAGAGAGAAAGCCTTCCCCTGGAGCTGACACCCTGAATTTGGACTTTTAGCCTCCTTCACTGTGAGTAAATAATTTCTCTATGCTAAAGCAATCCACTTTTGGTATTTATGTTATAGCAGCACTAGATGACTAAGACAAACAGGTTATCTGGAGGGACCAGTCGCTGGAGAAGGACATCATGCTTGGTAGAGGGTCATCAAAAAAGAGGAGATGGATTGACGCAGTGGCTGCAATAATTGGCTTAAACACAGCAAAGATTGAAAGGATGGCTCAGGAGTGGGCAGAGTTTCGCTCTGTTGTAGAGAGAGTTACTATGAGTCCGAAGCGACTTGACCGCACCTGACAACAACACCAGGTTTACCAAGTTAATTAAAAATTATAGTTTACACCCCTAATTCTTTTTCAGTGTATTGTACTTTGTTATGGATAGAGCAGAAAACACAGGTGCTAGGAAATGAGGTCTCCCAATTTAGCCACCAAGCTTCAAACTGAGTGTAAAAATTTGGCATGTGACCTCGTTTGAAAAAGATGCTCTTACCTCAGCTCTAAAATCCTTTGATTACATGTTCTATTTCTATGAAAAATCTGAACCTATGATACTAACCAAACCAATTGTCACTGAGTTGATTCCAACTCATGGCAACCACATGTATGTCAGAGGCCAACTGTGCTCCATAGAGTTTTCAGTGACTGATTTTTTCAAATTAGATTGCCAAGCCTTTCTTCAGAGATACCTCTGGGTGTACTTGAACCTCCAACCATTTGGTTAGCAGCTGAGCATGTTAACTGTTTGCATAAACTTTCCCAAATTATATCGTTGGCTTTAAAGAAGTAATAGAATTTCACTATGCATAATAGACACCTTCTCATAAACTTCAACATTGCCTAATTATTGATAGATTCTAACAGAAGTTGCACAATCTCTCCTTAGAAAATATTTTCATTATTGTCAAAATTGTCTTCTACAGTTTAGGCTTTATTGCTCATGAGGTTCATTATCTTGTTATTTCCAAGACACTTTTCTTCAATTAATGTTGACATTTTCATGTAGGAAAAGATTAGTTATTAAGTTAATGTTCAAGGCTTGTGAGACCAAAGTTTGTTGTTGTTGTTTTAATTTCCTTTGTCTCTCAAGGTAATTGTATTTAATTATCATTTATTGTCTTAGAAGTGTTATAAATTATTAAGGTCTTCCAGTTATAAAAAAATGCAAAGAAATCGGTGATTTACTAGAATGTATAATCCGTTGCAGTACACATGAAGAAGCAGCTGACTTTGATTATCAGTTTATATTTTTATGAGCAGGAGTCATGGAAATAAATTGTTGAAACACAATGTTAAAAAAACAAGTTAAGAGTCAGGATCTGCAGTGTTGTTGTCTGGAAATATCAGTGATACTTCATTTGTATGTAGATTACTACTGAATCTTCTGTTGCCGTTTATATTGTATGTGCATCTTATCTAAGTTAGGCATACCGGGGACCAAATTTCATAATTTCATGACCTCTCTAAATATTTTCAAGACAGCATTATATGAACATAATGTATTTCTGGTGATGCCTCCAAATTTATTTTCATGTCATGTTCAAAGTTTTATCTATTTATATGGCTTATAGTTTTTCAGATGTTCTTTCTTTCCTATTATATGCTAAATTAGCACTTGATTTAAACTTGGCACTTAAAAAACTCTGATTTATGAACCCATACCTCTGATTTATTTTGTATTAAGGATAAAGAAATAGCCAATGTGGTCAAAAACTTGGTCTGCACCCAGAAAGATTGTTAATTCTCTCCATGAGTGACTAATTGATTGGGCAGTGCCAGCAGTTTAAAACTCCAGCCTTGGGGAAAAAAGTGCAAAATTAATTATAGTCTTTAAAATGGAAAATATTTAAGAAGAACAAACTCAGACTGATTGCAAACTCAGACAGATCCTGCCCCCTGGAACTGGGTCTGTGGCCGAATACTGGGAAGGCTCCTTTTGGAATCACAGGGAAGCAGGTACATTTCAGGGACCCCAAGGTAGTGAGAGAAAGAACCGAGAGTGAAGAACAGCCTTACATGTCTTTGTTTGGATGTTCTTGAAAGTTTCTAGTTCCAGGATGCTATTTTGTGCATTTTCATTCTAAATAGCGTTCATTAATTTTCTACCAAATAGAATTCCTGATTGAGTCATAGTCAAGTTTTTCTTTTATTGTTGTAATTAAATAAAGTTTACATTTCAAGTTAGTCTCTTATACAGAATTTTTTTTTTTTACATACATTGTTATGAGACCCCAACCACTCACCCCATTCTGCGACAGCACACTCCTCCCCTCCTCCCCTGATTCCCCATGAACATTCAACCAGCTCCTAACTCTCTCTGCCTTCCCATCTCACCTCTGGACAGAAGCTGCCCCTTTGATCTCTTGTATCTACTTGACTAAGAGACACGCTCTTCACGAGTATCACTTTATGTCCCACAGTCCAGTCCAATCCCTGTCTGAAGAGTTGGCCTCAGAAATTGTTTTAGTCCTGGGGTGATAGAGAGTCCAGGGGCCATGTTTTCTGGGGTGCCTCCAGTCTCAGACCATTAAGTCTGGTCTTCTAACTAGAGTTTCAGTTCTGTACCCCATCCTTCTACTGCTCCATCAGGGACCCTCTGTTGTGTTCCCTGTCAGGACGTTCATTGGTGGTAGCCGGGCACCATCTAGTTCTTTTGGTTTCAGGCTGATGAAGTCTCTGGTTTATGTGGTCCATAGGAGGAGTTAGAGTTGAATGAACAGTGTGTTGGCCCCTTTCCTTTTAGCATTCCTTCTTCCAGGGACGGCTCAGACAAATATGCTGAACAGGCTGGGAAGAGTACTGAAATCTATTTATTCAGAAATATCATATGCATCTGTAGGCAGTAGGTAAGAAGAGTGATAAAAGCAGACAGAAGTCGATGCCCTCATGGGCATTGCTGAGAGCAGGTACAGCAGAATGTTCGAATAGTAATGGGCCAGGGACCTTGATTCCAACTGGGAGCAACAGGGACGATTTTACGTGTGATGAACATTTCAGGACTGGCTAGAGAGACTTCAGGAAACTATGAGAAGATAAAGGGCCTGGGACATAGACTTTTGCTATCTTGACCACAGTGTTTTCATATCAGTCTCCAAAACTGCATTGCAATATGTCTTTATTTTGGAAACAAGGACAGTATAATGCCTTTTACTGAATCTACAATTTCATATTTCACAGTGCCTAAGTTATACTTCCTTTGGAAATAAGTTCCACTTGGTGTCTGACACATAGTGGGATCTTAATGAATTTTAAATGAATCTCATATTTTAAAAGTGCTGCTGCTCTCACATTTTGTCTAATGGCTTATCAATTGGGGATGGACTGTACATAGGATGGCAGATTTGCTTTATGAAATATGACTTAAAAGCTGAATCCAAAAAGTTTTGTGCACTCTGCTATTTGCCTAAAATGAATGTATTGTCAGGGTGCTGTGTACCATTGCTTGGATATGCCAAAGCTGCCAGATTGTTCAAGCAAATTCACTCATGAATTCATGAAAATCACAGTCAGCTACAGAAGCACTGAGGACAGGATGCCCCATCACCCTTTGCGGATTTTGTCTGATTCTCTGAAAGTTGAATTATGCACCAGTATATTAATCGGGGAACTACACAAGGCCTTTCTCTACTCTACGCCAAACCTAAAGCTGAGAGTGATTCAGCTACAGGCAGTCCCTAGTGCCTGTTGGATACTTTAAAAAAAAAAACTGTGGCAAAATGCTTACTATTTTAACAATTTTAAAGTGTACAATTCAGTGCATTAAATACATTCACAATGTTGTGCAACGTGACCATCATCTAGCTGCGGAATTTTTGATCATTGCAAATGGAAACTCCATACCCATTAAGCGGTCACTCCTCTTCCTCCTCCCGACTCCCAGACCCTGGCAACCACCAGTCTGCTTTGTGTCTGTATGGATTTACCTATTCTAGATATTTCACATAAATGGAGTCATGTAGTATGTGACCTTCTGCGTCTGGCTTCTCTCACTTAGCATGAAGTTTTTGAGATCCTTCCATGTCATAGCATCTATTCCAACTTCATTCCTTTTTATACCTGAATAATATTCCATGGTACAGATGTTTAGCCAGTCTGCAAGGCGTTCTTCCTGCTGCAGTCCTGACATCCACTCATCCGGGCCTAGGCTTCCCATCCTCGGCTCAGTATCTGCTCCAGGACAGGACCAGCTGGGCCCAGCTTCCTGAGCTGCCTGTATGATGGGACCTCTTCTATTTCATCAGGTAGAGGATTTGGAGTCACAGCCAGCAACAGTATTTAGCGCTCACATGCCCCATCCCTTGCTTTTCTGGTATGTCCACAAATACAGCATTCTGTTTTAATTTAAAATAATGAGTACTAGACGCCCTGAGTGGTACAGACGGTTAATGCTCTCAGCTGCTAACCGAAAGGTTGCAGGTTTGAGTCCACCCAGAGGTGTCTTGGAAGAAAGGCCTAAAGATCTACTTTCAACACATCAGTCATTGAAAACCTTATGGAACACAGTTCTACTCTGACACACGTGGGGTCTCCATGAGTTGGAATTCACTCAATGGCAACTGATACTGGTATTGGTAAGCCTGCTGCAGAAGTAGACAGGCTGCTAATATAGATGTCTACTCCTGAAATGGCCATTAAAATGAATAATCTAAGAAGTAATTTGGGAATGAGCAGGGGGAGACCCAGTCATTCAATAACTAGATTTATTTATTTTTCCTATCAAAATGGAGACAGTACAAATCTGTGTCATGGTGTCCAAGCTTCCTCTTTGAAGGGTTGGCCCCTAGAGCTCAGTGCAGAGCCATGGGCAGCACCTCTGGTGAAAAAATAGAACACGAATATTTAGATGCAGGTTGTTTGGTGTTCCTTTTCCTGTATGGTATTGAATTGAGTTGAATCGTATGTGATAATCAGGCTGTTTTACAAAATCATGCAAATATTGTCCCATATAAAGAGCTAAAGAATTCCAGGCTTGTCAGCACAAATGAAAATTGTTAATTCCAAATAATGACAGATGTGCGGTCCAGATGCAGGCATTCCATCTCCTCGATCAAACCTCGTCTGGAATTACTTGTCTTGGCAGAGGGAAAGAGCACCTACAGTCTTTTTTTCATATGAGTAGGGGTGTTTGTTGATCAATATGACACCTTTGATCTTTTCACGATGGTAAATTCACAAGAAATGAAAACTATGAAATGAACCGTATTCTTATCAGAAACGTAAATCAGATTGTATTTTTATGGCTACCTAATATATTAAATATAAAAAGATTTTGCTTGAGCCCAGTCCAACTTTTTCAGCACTAAATTCCTGCCGCAAGAATCAGATGAGGACTGTGCCAAAGAGCTGTCTTTATCAGCTACATCATTTCTCAAAGGATTCCTGTGGTTCCAGATAATTTAGTCTTATTTTTAACTTTCCCAAAGGGTAAAAGAGGTTAAGTTAAGTGGTTTATAGGGGAGGAAGTGTTTATTCTATCTAAGAATTTGACTGAGTAAAGAACAGAAAGTTTTCCTTGTTTGTAAAGTAAGATACTTAACAATACAGGCTAATTACAGTAAGTTAGCCTTGCTTTGTGCCTTCTTGATAAAGTTTTAAATTTCTCAGTTTATCAAGGGAGGACAGTAATGGTCTGTTATTATGCATTACTAGGTAGAATAATGGGCCTTCAGATATGTCCACTTCCTAATTCCTGGAACTTGTGTATGTATTACCTTACATGGCAAAGGGGACTTTGCAGTTGTGATTAAGTTAAGGATCTTGAAATGGGGAGATTATTCTGGATTACCTAGAAGACCCCAATGTAATCATAACAGTGTTTATAAGTGAAAGAGGGAGGCAGAAAACTCAGGCAGTATCTTAGGCTGGGTTCTCTAGCGAAGCAAAACAAGTAAAGTGTATAAATATATATATAGAGAGAGATTATATCAAGGAAACAGCTCACGTGATTGTAGAGGCTAGAAAGTCCCAAGTCTGTGGATCAGAATAGAGGCCTCTCCCAAGTCACACAGTTGCAGAAGCTCGCAAGCCCACAATCGGAAGGTCAGAGAGCAGGGCTCCCACTCACAGGCTGTGCAGATCAACAAATCCCAGCTTCAGCAGATAAGCTGACAGCTCAAGTCCCAAGAAAGGGAGATGAGACAACAGGAAGCAGCTGCAGGATCCAGAGAGAGTAAAAAGCCAGAACGTCTTCTTGTATACAGATGTGGGCCACACCCCCAAGGAGACCCCCTTTTATCTGATTGGCTACTCACGGTGTATTCAGTCATGGGAGTGATTACATTAAACCTGGGAGAATCATGGCCCAGCCAAGTTGACACACAATCTTAACCATCACAGGCAGTGAGAGAGATTTGAAGATGCTACACTGCTGGTTTTGAAGATGGATGAAGAGGCCATGAGCATGTAGTTAGCTTTTAGAAGCTGGAAAAGGCAGGGAAGTGGATTCTCTTCTAAAGAGCCTCCAGAAGAAATGCAGCCCTGCTAACATCTTGGTTTTAGCCTGGTAAGGAGCATTTCAGACTTCTGATCTACAGCAAATGTGTGTAGTTTTAAGCAACTAAGCTTGTGGTAATTTGCTACAGCAGCCATAGAGACTTACACAGCATGCATATGAAATCATCCCAGGATTTCTTTATTTGTGAATTTAATGTCTTTTTTCTATTGGGCTTTGTCCTCTTGAGCCATACACCCTGCATGTAGGATGGTGTCTGGCATGGTAGTTGATCAATAAGTAGTTCCTGCGAGACAGCAGAGGAGTGAATGAGTAGATGATGCACACATTGTGTGCCTTTTGCAAGGCAGTTAACACAGTCCTCATTAGTACTGTCTTTTCTGTAACATCTAAGCAGAGGAAGTGTTTGTCTTGAGTACCAGGAACACATTCCAAAGCCCTCCTGCACAAATTAGCAGCATAGACAGTCACTGAATTCAGTGCTAAGAAGAAATTGTTACTGAGCATTTGATCACTCAGACAGCAAATGCTTAATGAAGATACATGACTGTTCAGTTTTCTAATAAGTAGTGTCCACCACTGCTCTGTCCCTTTGTTGTACTGTGGTGACTTGAGCGTTGCAGTGATTCTGGAAGCTACGCCACTGGTATTTCAAATACTAGCAAGGTCACCCATGGTGGACAGGTTTCAGTGCAGCTGCCAGACTAAGATAGACTAGGATGAAGGACCTGGCAATCTACTTCAGAAAAAAAAATGGACAAGTGAAAAACCTGTGGATAGCAGCAGAATATAGTCTGATACAGTGCTGGAAGATGAGCCCTTCATGCTGGAAGGCACTCAAGACTTGACAAGGGAAAAGCTGCCTCCTTAAAGTAGAGGTGACCTTAATGATATAGATGGAGTAAAGCATTTGGGGCCTTCATTTGCTGATGTGGCATGACTCAGAATGAGAAAAAAAAAAACAGCGGTAAACATTCATTATTAATAGGAATGTGAAATGTATAAGGCATGAATCAAAGAAAACTGGAAGTTGTTAAAAATGAAATGGATTTCTTGAAGATTGATATCCCACGCATTAGAGAGCTGAAATGGACTGGCACTGGGCATTTTGAACTGGGCAATCATGTGATCTACTATGCCTGGAACCACAAATTGAAGAGGAACAATGACATTGCATTCATTGTCAAAAAGAGCACTTCAAGATCTATCCTAAAGTGCAATACTGTCAGCGACAGGATAATATCCATATGTCTACAACAAACAACAGCTAATACAACTGTTAGTCAAATTTACACTCAACCACTAATTCCAAAGATGAAGAAATTGAAGATTTATAACAACTTCTGCAATCTGAAATTGATCAAATGTGCAATCAAGATGAATTGACAAGACAAGGATGCCCTTTATCACCACTCCTATTTAACATTGTGCTGGAAGTTCTAGCTAGAGCAATAAGGCAAGA
>NW_004444137.1:651252-655251 GCF_000243295.1 Trichechus manatus latirostris | reverse complement strand
CCAATGTCATAAAACAGCATGTGTGTTACTGTTACATGAGAAACTATCTGTTCTGTAAGCCTTCACCTGAAGTACAATAAAATATTAAAAAAAAAAAAGATGAATTGACAATTATTGGTGATGGGAATGCAAAAGTTGGGAAAAAGAAGAAGGATCAGTAGTTGGAAAATATGGTCTCAGTGATAGAAACAACGCTAGAGAACACATGATAAAATTTTGAAAGACCAACAGCTTATTCATTGGAAATACCTTTTATCAACAACAAATGACAACTACACATATGTACCTTACTGAATGGAATACACAGGAATCAAATCGACTACATTTGTGGAAAAAAGATGATGGAGAAGTTCAAAATCATCAGTCAGAATAAGGGTAGGGACCGACTGCAGAACAGATCATCAACTGCTCATATGCAAGTTCAAGTTGAAGCTGAAGAAAATTAAAATGAGTCTATGAGAGCCAAAGTACGACTTTGAGTATATCCCACCTGAATGTAGAGACCATCTCAAGAATAGATTTGACTCATTGAATGCTAGTGACTGAAGACCAGACGAGTTGTGGGATGACAACAAGGACACCATACATGAAGAAAGCAAAAGGTCATTCAAAATACAGGAAATAAAGAAAAGACCAAAATGAATGTCAGAAGAGTCTCAAAAACTTTCTCTTGAACTTTGAGTAGCTAAAGCTAATGGAAGAAATAACGAAGTAAAAGAGATGAACAAAAGATTTGAAAGGGTGGCTCGAGAAGACAAATTTAAAGTATTATATTGACATGTGCAAAGACCTGGAGTTAGAAAACCAAAAGGGAAGAACATGCTTGGCATTTCTCAAGCTGAAAGAACCGAAGAAAAAATGCAAGCCTCGAGTTGCAACAATGAAGGATTCTATGGGGAAAATGTTAAATGACACAGGAAGCATCAAAAGAAGATGGAAGGAATACACAGAGTCAGTGTACCTAAAAGAATTGGTCGATGTTCAACCATTTCAGTAGGTAGCCTACGATCAAGAATAAATGGTATTAAAGGAAGAAGTTTAAGCTGCATGTAGGCATTGGTGAAAAACAAGGCTCCAGGAATAAACAAAATAACACTTGAGATGTTTCAGCAAATGGATGCAACACTGGAAATACACACTCATGTATGCCAAGAAATTTGGAAGACAGCTACCGGACTTTCCCAACTGGAAAAGATCCATAGTGGTGCCCATTCCAAAGAAAGGCAATCTGACAGAATGTGGAAATTATTGATAATATCATCTACAAGTAAAATTGTGCTGAAGATAATTAAAAAATGGTTGCAGCAGTGCACTGACAGGGAACTGCCAGAAATTCAAGCCAGTTTCAGAAGAGGACATGTAAAGAAGGATATCATTGCTGATGTCAGATGGATCTTGGCTGAAAGCAGGAAATACCGGAAAGCTGTTTGCCTGCATTTTATTGAATACGAGAAGGCATTCGATTATGTGGATCATAACAAATTATGGATTACATTTTGAAGAACAAGAATTCCAGAAAGCTTAATTGTGCTCATGCAGAACCTGTGCATAGACCAAGAGATTGTTGTTGGAACAAAACAAGAGGATATTGCATGATTTAAAATAAGAAAAGGTCTGCATCAGGCTTGTATCTTTTCACCATACTTATTCAATTTGTATGCTGAGCAAATAATCTGAGAAGCTGGGTTATATGAAGAAGAACACAGCATCAGGATTGGAGGAAGCCTCATTAACAACCTGCAATATGCAGATGACACAACCTTGCTTGCTGAAATCGAACATGACTTGAAGCACTTACTGATGAAGATCAAAGACCACGGCCTTCAGTATGGATTACATACACCTCAACGTAAAGAAGATAAAAATTCTCACAACTGGACCAATAAGCAACATCATGATAAATGCAGAAAATATTGAAGTTGTCAAGGATTTCATTTTACTTGGATTCACAATCATCGCCCATGGAAGCAGCAGTCAAGGAATCAAATGACGTATTGCATTGGGCAAATCTGCTGCAAAACACCTCTTTAAAATATAAAAAAGCAAAGATGTCACTTTGAGAACTAAGATGCACCTGATCCAAGCCATGGTATTTTCAGTCTCCTTTTATGCATGCAAAAGCTGAACAATGAATAAGGAAGAATGATGAAGAATTGATGCCTTTGAATTATGGTGTTGGTGAATAATATTGAATATACCATGGACTTCCAGAAGAACAAACAAATCTGTCTTGGAACAAGTACAGCCAGAATGCTCCTTAGAAGCAGGAATGGCGAGATTTCATCTCTTGTACTTTGGACACGTTATCAGGAGGGATCAATCCCTGGAGAAGGATGTCATGTTTGGTAAAGTAGAGGGTCAGTGAAAAAGAGGAAGACCTCCAGTGAGATGGATTGACATAATGGTTGCAATAATTGGCCAAACATAGCAAATATTGTGAGTATGGCTCAGGACTGGGCCAACTTTCATTCTGTTTTACATAGGGTTGCTATGAGTTGGAACTGACACAAAGACATCTAACAAAAACAATAATTATAAGGAGTGTGGCCTGTTTCTAAGTGTCAATTCTTGTTACCTCAGGGTCTGATTGAGTCCTTATTGCAGGTGACATTTTCTGCTCAACATCTATACTGTAATATATGGCATGGAGTCCTAATGAGATGGCATGAGTTGTGTTCTAAAGTTAGCATAAAAATATCAGGAGTATTTAGCCTCTTTGGTTAAATTTTTCCATTTACGTAGTATGGATAAATGGAAAAGCACTTGGCTTGCTACATTAAGTGACTATCAGGGTTTGAAGACTGAATTTTATTAATTACTGAAAACGTGAATTTTTATTTGTGATTTCTCTGATCATAATGGAAATCAAAGCAGACTGAGTCCACACAAAACAATTTATATACAGTTAAGGGATTACTTTAGTAAGTGACATAAATTTGTACTAGCATTGTATCCCTTTATAGAGCAAAGTCCACGTTTTTGTGGTCTTGGATTCTTATTTCCAAAGCAAATATGTCACTTGTTTATTCCTGTTGCACTTTTAAAAAAATCTTCAGTGTATCTATCTATTCAAACTACAAATGATCATTTGGTAAGTTATTAACACCTTTGCCCTTTTTCAGCCTTTATATTCGAAAGCACTTTTTGAGGAAATAAATTAAAAAAAAAAAAAAAAAATCTCCCTCTCATGCTGCTGTTTGTTAGACATGGAATTACCACTCTGGGTTTTATTGCCAACATCGTGTTGAACAATAGTCATTGCTGAATCTCTAACCAATTGTCTTAGTTACCTAGTGCTGCCATGACAGAAATACCACAAATGGGTGGTCTTAAAACAGAAATTTATTTTCTTACGTTTCTGGAGGGTGAAAATTCAAATCAGAGTCTTGGTAGTGTCCATTTCTTCTGGCGGCCTTTCTCCTAGTTTCTGGTGTCTGCTGGCAACTCTTGGCATTCTTTGCTGGCAGATAATCCTCCACATGGTGTCTGTCTTCCCCCTTGGATGTGTGTCTGTGTCATTCTACTCTTTTTATTACTCGGAAGTGATTAGGTTTAGGGCCCATCCCACTCTGAGATGACCTCTTTAACATAATAAAAAACTGTTTCCAAACAGGATCCCATCCACAGGTATAGGGGCTAGGACTTCACCCTATATATATGTATATTTTTTTTTCTATTTTTATTGTGCTTTAGATGAAAGTCTACAGAGCAAATTGGTTTCTCATTAAACTATTAATACACATATTGTTTTGTGACTTTGGTTGCCAACCCCGCAATGTGTCACCACTCTCCCCTTCCTGACCTTGGGTTTCCCATTTCCATTCAACCAGCTTTCCTGTCCCCTCCTGCCTTCTCGTCCTTGCCCCTGGGCTGGTGTGCCCATTTAGTCTAGTACACATGGTTGAACTGCGTGTATTATTGTTAGTTTTATAGGCCTATCTAATCTTTGACTGAAGGGTTGAAGGGTGAGCCTCAGGAGTGACTTCACTACTGAGTTAA
>NW_004444137.1:645459-650867 GCF_000243295.1 Trichechus manatus latirostris | reverse complement strand
ACACACATGGACACACACAGACACACACACAGACACACACACAGATACACACACAGACACACACAGAGATACACACATAGATACACACAGACACACACACAGACACACACACAAATACGCACACACACGGAGACACACACACAGACACACTCACATAGACACATAGAGACACACACAGACACACAGAGAGACACACACACAGACACACACACATAGACACACACACACAGACATACACACATAGACACACACAGACACACTCACATAGACACATGCAGAGACACAGACACACTCACATAGACACTCACACACATAGACACACACACATATACACACACAGACACACACATAGACATGCACACACACGCAGACACACACAGACACACACGGACACAGACACACAGACACACACACAGACACACACACAGATACACACATAGATACACACACAGACACACTCACATAGACACACACGGAGACACACACAGACACACAGAGAGCCACACACATACACACACCCATAGACACACACATAGACACACACAAACACACACACAGACACACACAGACACTCACAGACACAGAGACACAACACAGACACACACAGAGACACACCCACAGGCACATTAGATATAGTTAATGAATGAGTAGATGAATGTTGTGTCTCATAGTCAATACTAGTTAATCTCATATCTTGAAATTATTTATTGCATATCTTGAAATTATTTTCAAGATATATAATAAACAAAAATGTGACCATAGTACATAAGAAGAAATAAATCTGTTGATAGTATTTAGTAAATAAATTACTTTCCCGGAAAAGAAACTATATAGAAAATACGTTACAGACAGGTAAGAGGCCGCTAAAAGTCATTTGAATATTTAAACGCGTCTTGATTCTGCTTTCCTTTGAGAACACTTGACTGATACAGCATTGCTTTCTATATGCACTTGACTGTTAGTTTGCACTTGACTGCTAACCCAAAGGTTGACAGTTCGAACCCATGATGCAGTACCACTGAAGAAATGCCTGGAGATCTGTTTCTGTCAAGATTACAGCCAAGAAAACCCTACGGACCAGTTCTACTCTGTAACACATGGAGTCGCCGTGAGTTGGAATCCATTTGATTAAGACTAACAGCAGCAACCTATACTGTACTTGGCACATAATTTATCCTTTTGTACAATATTTTTTGGCTAACCTGGCTTAGGTAAGAGGATAGAGTGGCTGCTTTACAGAGTGGCTGCTGTGTGCCACGCTCTCTGCTCGGACTTCACACACAGTAATTAAAGCGACAACTTTATGAGGTTGGTGGTATTGTTATTTTATTCTGAAGAGACCAAGGCTCAGAAAACTTAAGGTGTTTGATCAATATTATATAACTAATGAAGAGTCAAGCCAGGAATGATGTTCTAGCCCATCTGATTCTAGAGCTAATGCTCCTCCTAGCACAGTCACTTGGAGCGACTTTCATTAACTTTCAAGATTCTCATCTCCATCCTTTTTTATCTCCTGCCCGGGTAAGATGAGGTTTTGTCCCATTGCTGCTCACGAGCTTATTACTTCAGAATGCAACAAAATAAGGTGCCAGAAATGATTTGTAGAGCACAAGCTCCTTGCTTTTCTCCTTGTAATGGAGCAGTGAAATGCATGAGCTGTGGAATGAAATCGGCCGGAGGAAATGTTTGGGGTTTTTTTAAAGAAGAGACGGAAAGTTGCAGGATCACGTAGGATGTTACAGGGGCCCCCAGTGATCTTCTGCAAGCAGGGGTTGGGGACTTGGGGCTTCAAATAATTATACCTTCTTCCTTCCACAACTGAGTTTGGAACTCCTTGTCATAATCTATGCAGTGCACTAAACCACATTTAGAGGGCCAAGTAGCTAGCTTCACCCCACACTCCATTTTATAATAATTCCCCCTCACTGTGCTTCTTTGTAATATTCTTCATATGAATTAGGTCTAATACTCCTTTTATTTAAAAAAAAAAAAAGTTTTCTTTCCATTCATTTGAACTGGTATAAAACCTGGTTTAAGTTTGACCAGATGTTTTAAATCATTTTAAGATTAGCGTTTCCAGAAATGGTTTAATCATCTGTTCTCTCTTTGGGAGGCTTGGTTTCATATTGAGAAGATGTATTTTAAATTAGAAGTGAAGAAATCTATGGTTTCCAGTCTGGAGTGAAATCTCATGTAAGAGCACAAATCAATGGCTAAAGAGACATGGATTAGGGAGTGTCTTAGCCTCCTGGTGCTGCTGTAACAAATACCACAAATGAGTGGCTTTAAAGAACAGAAATTTTCTCATAGTTCAGGGGGCTAGAAGTCCAAATTCAGCTTGTGGCTCTAGCGGTATGATGGTTAAGGTTGTGTGTCAACTTGGCTGGGCCATGACTCTCTGTGGTTTGGCAGTTATGATGTAGTTTGGCAGTTGTATAATGATGTAATCACTTCCATGATGAGATCTGATATAATGTGATCACCTCTATGATGGGACCTGCTGTGAGTAGCCAATCAGTTGAAAGGGAGTTTCCTTGGGGGTGTGGTCTGCATACAATATAGGTGAACTTTCTGGCAAGGCTCACTGGCTTCTGCTTGCTCTGGATCCTGCAGCTGGCTCTTGTTGGTCTGACCTCCAGTTCTTGGGGCTTGAGCTAGATGCATCCATCTTCAAAGGCTGTGAGCCAGGAGAAGCCTCCAATCTGACCCACAGACCTAGATAATTTCATTGTCTCCTTAACAATGAGATGGAAAAGTAGATTTTCAGTTATTGTCATTGAGAACATTCCATCTGGTCCACTTCATTTACATGGATCAAAATGGAAGCCATTTCTTTGATATAAATCTCTCTCTATATATATTTATAGACTTTACTGGCTTTGCTTGTCTAGAGAAACCAACCTAAGACAAGGAACAAGTAATTTCTTGTCTATTTCAGATTCCAGTAGCTAGCAATCTTTGGCGTTCTTGGCCTTGTAGATTCATCTGCCTTCTCATCATCAGATAGTCTGTCTTCCCCCTTACGGGCCTCACCTGTGTCTAATCTGCTCTTTTTATAATTCAAAAGTGCTTAGGTTTAGGACACCCTCTACACCAATATGACCTCGTTAATGTGAAAAAGAATCCTACTTCTAAATGGTCCACAGGTATAAAGGTTAAGATTCCAACACATATTTTTTGAGGACAGAATTTAGTTCATAACAAGGAGGGCACCAAAGAAACTGGGCATCATGGCGCCTTTGATCTGAGAAGAAAAGCAACATTCTTCCGGAAATAATTTCATTGTCTCCTTAACAATGAGATGGAAAAGTAGATTTTCAGTTATTGTCATTGAGAACATTCCATCTGGTCCACTTCATTTACATGGGATCAAAATGGAAGCAGTCACAGCGGAAAAAACTGGTTTGAATTTACCAACTGGCAGGAACTTTACTTGGTGCTGAAAATTTGGCTTTGGTGATGAACATCCTTCATTACATTACTGTACTACTTAAAACTAAACTGTTTAACATAACTCCTTCCAGTACAACCTCAAGGTTGTTTGCTGATGGGTTTTAGTCTAATCCTCTGTCCTACGAATGCTGCTCCTCTCATCCTCTCTGCAGTCTGCCATTGTTGAAGGCGGATGTATGCAACTGACCATACCCTCATGGAATACACTTTGTGCATCGTCTGAATGTGTGTGGTGGTAAAAACAGCCCACCAAGAAGATGGTACAGTCTTTGAAGGAATAGCATGTGGAGATCTGTACACACTCAGGCACACAAAAGCTTTTAAAAAGTTTTTCTATTGATTTTCCAGATATCAGCAAAGACACTTAAAAGAGAAATACATGATGGTGCCCAGAGTGTTTCCCACATGTTTCATGTTTGTGTGTCCTCCCAAAGAAAACAACTGTGGGCTAATACATTATTTACTGGGAAAACGTCTGCTTTCTCTGAAGAGAAAATAAGTAAATAAATAACAATGCACATAGTCTCATCCCTCTGAGGTATCTGTCTTCCGGGAGTCTACCAAGATCATTAAAATATGCAGTTTAAACAAAAAATTAAAATAAATCAAACCATGCTTGATGTTTCTCCAGAAGAAGTAAAGATAATTTTTAGAGAGTGTTGGAAGGAGCCCTCTTTTCACATTTTCATTAGCTCATAAAAAACAAACCAAATCCGTTGCCGTCGGGTCAGTTCCGACTCAAAGGGACCCTATCGAACAGAGTAGAACTGCCCCATAGGGTTTCTAAGGAGCGTCTGGTGGATTTGAACTGCTGGCCTTTAGATTAGCAGCCAAACTCTCAATCACTATGCCACCAGGGTTTCCCATAAGATCATAGCCCTGATTAAATAGTGTCCATACCTCATTTATGGTTAAAACACTTAGAGATTGACAAGTAAAGCTGTCAAAGAGATGTATTTGGGATTTGTGAAATGCTTGAATAATGCCTATGAATGTGCAAAATGAGAACACTGTCTATAAAGTTTTTGCTTATTTTTTTTAAAAAACAAGTTCTCTCCTAATGTAGAAAAGAAAAAAAACTCAGAGCTGTGTTAATCAAAGTGAGTTCTGTGGAAAACCTAAATGAAAACAATATAAATGTAAAAACATACATTTCCCAGAATTAGGGTGTCAGTGCAAGGGCCCAGGCGATTCTTGTGTACCAACATCTGAGAGCCACCATCTCAGGGACTCAAGTGCTCCATCATCTCCCTGCAGGCTATCCAACTAGTTCATGATCCTCAACTTCGGTGCTCATCTGAATTAGCTGTGGAGCTTAAAATATCAAATGTCTGGGCTCCTTTCCAAGAGGTTCAGTCCCGTGGATCCGTGTTAAGGCCATGGATTTGGAGATTTTATTTTTAATGAAAATGGATCTGCACAGGATCCTGATGTGCACCAAAGTTTGGGTATCATCCTGCTTGTCTAAGCATCAGAAGACACAGGTTCTGGGCTCTGGTCTTGGCTCTGCCACTTATGAGCCACATGGCTGAGCTTCTTTGAGTTTTTGTTTTCTTCATGTGTAGAATAGGTACAAATATAGATGCGCTGGCTCCCTTACAATAGTATGTGTGAAAGCATACTGCTGTTGTTAGGTGGTGTCAAGTCGCAATTACAGTGCGGTGGTGAAGAGGTCGGATGCTAACCAAAAAGTCAGCAGTTCGAATCCACCAGTGGCTCACTGGAAACCCTATGGGGCAGTTCTACTCTGTCCTAAGGGTCGCTATAAGTCAGAATTGGCTCAATGGCAACGGGTAATAGGGAATTAACTGTATCAAAAACAGAGGCCATGGGCACCATCTGCATGATGTCCTGAGGCATAAAATTCCCTCCACTTTGGTCTGGACACAGAAGTAGAGTCTAGAAATCTGAAAAGTATACTTCTTTGAATACTTACCTGCTCCAGTTGGGGGGGG
>NW_004444137.1:633919-644647 GCF_000243295.1 Trichechus manatus latirostris | reverse complement strand
TAGAACCTGAAAGTCAAGGAAAAATGCCAGGGATAAGCTACAGTGAAGCTAGAAGAGATTTTGTAAACGGACCTAAAGTATTTAAAGCATTGTTGTGATCGTGCTGATGTTCTGAGCTGGGCAGGTGCCTTGAGGCCCTAGAATTCCTGCCCTGC
This sequence comes from Trichechus manatus latirostris, assembly GCF_000243295.1. Classification (NCBI taxonomy): domain Eukaryota; kingdom Metazoa; phylum Chordata; class Mammalia; order Sirenia; family Trichechidae; genus Trichechus; species Trichechus manatus. The sequence goes on along the minus strand of NW_004444137.1, from coordinate 644,492 downwards.
TCCTCCCGCCCTAACCACCTAGGTTCCTGTCCTAGTGAGATGCAAAGACCTGGCACCAGGGATCCAGATTAAGACCTTACCTCTGGTTGTTTTATCCCAGTAGGGTGGGCGTAGGGAGGTAATCCTGAGTAGTAACTGGGTTAGCAGGAATGTATCTGACCTTTACTTTGAAGTTTGACAGTTGGGCTCACACCACTCAGCCCTGGCTGTGATTTGCTCCATTTGCTTGTTGCAGTCTTCGTGTCCGTCTTAGTCATCTAGTGCTGTTATAACAGAAATACCACAAGTGGATGACTTTAACAAACAGAAATTTATTTTCTCACAGTTTAGGAGGCTAGAAGTCCAAATTCAGGACACCAGCTCTTGGGGAAGATTTTGTCTCTGTGTTGGCTCTGGGGGAAGGTCCTCGTCTCCTTTCAACATCTGTGAGCCCAGCATCTCTTGTAAATCTCCATGTGTCTTGGCATCAATCTTCTGCTGGATCTAGGAAGTTCTCACTCAGTGCAGGGACGCTGAGTCCAAAGGACGCACTCCACTCCCAGCTCTTCTTTCTTAGTGGTAGTCAGTTTCCTCTCTGTCTGCTCACTTCTCTTTCCTTTTATCTCTTGTGAGATAAAAGGTGGTACAACCACACCCCAGGAAAAGTCCCCTTACATTTGAGCAGGGCTGTGACCTGAGTAAGGGTGTTTCATCCCACCCTAATCCTCTTTAACATAATCTAATCTTGCATCATTAACCACAGGCAGAGATTAGGATTTATAACACATGAGACAATTACATCAGATCACAAAATGGAGGACAACCACACAATACTAGTGATGATGGCCTCGTCAAGTTGACACATATTTTTTGGGGACACAATTTAATACATAACAGTGTCTTAGGAGCCTCAGAGGTTGGGCTGCCATATAAAATGCAGGACCCCCAGTTAAATTTGAAATTAAGACGTTGTTAGGTGCTGTATAGTTCGTTATGAGTCATGGGGACCCCATGCACAAGAGGACGAAACATAGCCCAGTCCTGTGCCATCCTTACAATTGTTGTTATCTTGAGACCATTGTTGCAATGACTCTGTCAATCCATCTCTTCAAGGGTCTTCCTCTTTTTCACTACCCTCTATTTACCAAGAATGATGTCTTTCTCCAGGGACTGGTCCCTCCTGATTAATATGTCCAAAGTACGTGAGACAAAGTCTCACCATATTTGCTTCCAAGAAACATTCTGGCTGTACTTCTTGCAAGACAGATTTGTTCGTTCTTCTGGCAGTCCATGGTATATTCAGTATTCTTCAACAACACTACAATTCAAAGATGTCAGTTCTTCTTCGCTCTTCCTTATTCGTTGTCCAGCTTTACCATGCATATGAGGCGATTGAAAATATCATCACTTGGGTTAGGCGCACTTTAGTCCTCAAAGTGCCAGCTTTGCTTTTCAACACTTTAAAGAGGTCTTCTGCAGCAGATTTGGCCAATCCAATATGTTGTTTGATTTCTTGACTGCTACTTCCATGGGTGTTGATTGAGGACCCAAGTAAAATGAAATCCTTGACAACTTCAATCTTTTCTCCGTTTATCCTAATGTTGCTTATAGGTCCAGTTGTGAGGATTTCTGCTTTCTTTATGTTTAGATGCAACCCATACTGAAGGCTGTGGTCTTTGATATTCCTCTGTAAGTGCTTTAAGCCCTCTTCACTTTCAGCAAGCAAGACTGTGCCATCTGCATATCAAAAGTTGTTAATGAGTCTTCCTTCAATCCTGATGCCCCTTTCTTCTTCGTATAGTCCAGCTTTTCAGATTATTTGCTCAGCATACAGATTGAACAAGTATGGTGAAAGGATACAACACTGATGTACTCCTTTCCTGACTTTAAACCACTCAGTACCTCCTTGTTCTGTTTGAATGAATGTTTCTTGGTCTATGTACAGGTTCTGCAAGTTAAGTGTTCTGGAATTACCATTCTTTTCAGGGTTATCCGTAATTTGTTATGATCCACACAGTCGAATGTCTTTAATTAAGATAGGCAACAAATAATGTTGCAATGAATAGAGCAACCATGCACTCTTTGGGGCATATTTATACAAATAATTATTCATTGTTTTTCTGAATTTAAAATTTAACTGAGTGACCTGTATTTTTGTTGGCTAAATCTGGCAATCGACTCAGAGGACATCTGATCCAGCCTCGTCAGGATACTATCCATCTGTCCCAGATTTTCCAACAACCCAATTAGAAAATTGTGACCCACAGTTAGGTCACATGTCCTGATTTTGGTTTGGGAATATTGCGTTGAATGCCAAACAGATTTTTGAAGTGGCCTCTTCATCTCCATTGCCTCAGTATTCTATTTTGAATTTCATTTAAGTGGACTCAGAAAAAATCGTAAGTCTATATTCCACATTTTATTCCCTGAGAGTAGTATGTCTTAGAGTAGTGTAAGATGTATCTAAAATTAAGTTGTAAGTGATATTAATTCCTGTAAGACAAATGACGTCATTCTGAAACAGAAGGAAAAAATTGTTAAACATATTTCTGTGCATAAGCAGCATGGAAACAACCTTTGATCCAAGGGTGCAAAAATTAACTGAAAATAGAGTGTAGCTTTGGGTGCTGACAAATGAGAAGGTTGTAACAATATCACAAGTCACCAAAGCCAATGTTTTACTTAAGAAGTTTATTGTTCTTTCTACTTCATGTAGTTCTTGAAGTTTCAGACTGTATTTTACAACTCACGTATCTCATGTGTCTCTGCAGAACAAGTTTATGGATGTGGTCAATGGCATTTTTTTCCTCTCTCTTTTGTGCAAAATACAGGAAAATAATATTTTCTTTTGAAAGACCTTTCAACGTCTCCTCATCTTTTCAGGATAAAATTTTAACTACTTAGCATAATATGGGAAGCCCTCCTCTACTTCTTGGTCCTTCTCTCCCACCGTTCCTTGCAGTTTCTCTGAATACCTAACGCCTCTCTGACTTGCAACCATGTCACCTTTGCCTGGGGAGCTCATCTCTTCCAAGCCAACCTACAAATTTTACATTCTCTGTAATAGTTCCTGACCTTGCTCTAGGCGTGATTCATACAAACTTCTTTAATGTTTCCCAGTAGTTTATAAGTTATTGTTGTTGTTAGCTGCCATTGACTCACCCCCCGGGCTCATGGTGACTCCATGCACAACAGTATTGTAACTTTGTGATCCATAGGGTTTTCTCTGGCTGATTTTTTAGAAGTAGATCATGAGGTTTTTTTCCTGGGTAGTTTATATAAACCACCTGTAATATTTATATCTCTTCGTACAGTGAAACCTGTGAGAGCTTGAACTCTAGAGGTCTGCCTTGTTTTTCCAGGTCTCCCAAGTTTTCTGCCTTTGACTGAGTGCTGTCTTACTGCTTTTCTATCACTCTCTATTAGTGTAAAAATATTTGAGATTTCCTTCTCTGACAGGCTTCTGCCTTACACACGTTCTGGCTTTTGAAGGTTTTACTGTAATAGATGTATTTGTTTACAACATAGGTTATGTCTATAGATTTTGAGCATTTCAGACTGTATTTTACAAGATCTGAGTCCTGGGCGCTTTGCCTGATGCTGTGCCCAGTTCTTACCAACCATGTCTTGAAAGAGCTGTAGGACTGAGTATACTTCTTGGTGAAGAATGAAGGCTCTGAGCCCAATTACCTCAGTGCCAGTCTTGCTGATATGTGTGACCTGTTATATGAATGATCCAAAGGTGGCCTCTGTGTATTGGCCCCAGGTTATTTATTTTTTCATAGCAAGCTGGGGCCCAGTAGCCCAAAAAGCCCAGTGACACCAAATTCAAATGGTTATTATCCAATTACTTTTTAAAACAGCCCAAATAAGCAGTTTTTTTAAACCAATTTAGAGCCTATCTGCTTTGCATACCCTCCGGAAACTGTGCCCAACATCTGCTAGCCATAGATAAGGTAAACCTTGTAGCTATAAAGACTCTAAGCTACTGCTGCCCTTTGAAAGTTTCTGACCCAGAGAACCCCCACCTTGCTGCTGAGGGATATTGCCTAGACATGTAAGTCCCCTCTCTTCTTCCCTCTCTCTGGGAGTTCCCCTGCCCACCTCCACCCCTGCCTATAACTCTTGCCTTTGAAAGGTCTCATGCTATAACCACTTCCCCTACATGTAAAATATGTCAAAGCATTGGTCCCAGAATTCCCTTGAACTCACACAGACCTTTATCTGTGTCTTTTAGCCATCTCTGTTTGTTTTACTCTCTAGATGGTGAGGATAATAGAGAAACCTACCTCATAGGACTGATGGAGGGATTAATATGCACACCCCTTGGCACATTCGCTTCATAGACATTATATTTATGATAAATAATAGTATTCCTGAACTGTGACATGCTTTAAAACTTGAGTAATTTACCTAACTATTCTGAACCCAATATTCATTGCCTGTAAGATGAAAGAGGTGAAATACTCACTTCCCTCTTACTTCCAAAATTTTATAATTACATTAAGTTTGGTTCTCAGGGTGGAGACAAAACCAGTCATTTGTCAGGCTGAGAGCACAGCTTCAGGGAGGTTTTCACTGGGAGAGTGATGGGAAAACACAACATTGACTCGGTCATTTAGAGTAGTGGCCTCAACCTCAGCTGCCAATTGCCCTCGTCGACACATAGTGCACTGACATACTTGGTTAGGTCTCAGCATCCCACAGTATAGACAGCAAGGAGTCAGAAGGCCAGCCAGGACCCTCAGGAGCCCCTCCCACACGGAAGCATGGAGGGAATTGGCTGACGCTGAAAGGATTCCAAATGGTTCTTTCCTGTAACATTTTAAGTCTGAAGATATGATTGCTTCCTTCTAACTGCACACAGCATTTCTAATTAAAAAAAAAGTTTCAACTGTTTTTTAAGTTATATGGATATATTTTTATTTTTTTTTAAATTATATTCACTAAATATCAAAAAGTGGTATCACAAGTGCATTTCACTGTTAGTCAAAAAAGCTTTTATTCCACCTTTGTTTTTTAAAGAAGACTGATAAATGTCCAGGTATAAATCTGTTTGAAGAGCCGGCAAAAATCTGGTTGAGGTTTTCAAAGATGACTGATAAACGGCCAGGTATATGTCTGTTTGAAGAGCTGACAAAAATCTGGTTGAAGTCTTGAAAGGGGAGAAAAAAATCAAACTTCAGAATTTCTGTGAAATTGTGTTCATTCAAATGCTGTGACTTGCTATATAATTCAAAACCATGGAGGCTGAACATTCATGATTCCTGAGATTCATAAGAGATGATATAAGACATTGTCTCACTTCTCCCTGGTACAGGACTTGGTATGCTGAACATAACAGGGATCACCGAAAGAAGAAGTTCTAAAAGAATGTTTCAAATTTCAAGGCACTAAGTGTCCCATGATGATCAATAAAGATGTTTAATTTAACTATAGCCCCTTAAGGATGCTAGAAGTAGAGACTATTTTGCAGCAGATCGGTTCGTTGGTTGATGAGTATTTGGGGAAAAATACCTTTACTGAGTATGCCAAATGCTGCTATTTATGGCCCCCAAATCATAAAAGAATTTTCTTCTTGAGCATATATGTAAAACAATAAGAACATTTTTTTCTTCAGTGATGATATTTAAATTGTTTTTGTTGCTTTTGACATTTACATGTGTGTAGGAGTCATAATTTATAAAGCATTATAATCAGTGCCCACAGAGGTCTATTCTGATTTAATTTTTCTGTAATTTTGTCAGTACTCAGTCATCGATGTCGACTAAAAATATAACTTTATGGAAATATTTTTCCATCTTTTACACATATTTTCCAACCTGAAAGCAAAAGCTACTGTGTTTGAAAACAATGATGTATAAACATGGAACACTTAGAGAACAAATAAAGTGGATTATTTTAGACCTTTTTGTCTGTTCTCCTTGTAAAGAGTTTCATATGATAACATCCCTCTCTCCTCAATATGAGAAATCTATTCTTGATAATCAGCTTAGACTTTTCTTATTGTAATTATATAACCCATTGCTGTTGAGTCCATTAAGCATACTCTGTTGTAGTAATCATTACATACTATCTGCCATGTAGTTATTTGTGTTCATTTATTTGTTTTTGAGTCACAATTACCCTCTCTCAGTGAGGTACATTTCTTCCCGTTCACCCCCCTCCATGGAAGGAGTACAATTATCCACCCCAATGATGTTAAGATAGACCATGTAACTTACTTTGGCTAATGTACTATGAGTGAAGGAACAGTTTGCTAGTCCTAAACCTACGCCTGACAAAGCATAACATGTTTTTGCCTGCCTCTGTTTTAATTGTGATTTTTGCAGTGAGAAAACTGTACCTCTGGTAGCCTCAAAGAGGATGAGAAATACAAGAATGAGCCCTAAAACCAACTCACCTCTTATAGTTGAACTCAGAGGAGTCCAGCCTAGATCAGCTAAACCCCAGCCAGCTACAGACATATGAGTGAGAAACGAATGCTTACTGTTGTATATATCACTAAATTTTGAGGTATTTATTATACAGCAATAGCTGACTAATGCAATTGGTTAACTAAATAAAATATATTTGCTTATCTCAATCTTGCCTCAAAAAATGCTCATCCAATGTCCTTATTCTTATTTATTTCTTTATTACGTTTTTGGAATATGTCTCAATTTGCTTCCCCTTTTGAATCATTTTAATTACCCATGCTATCATTTAGGCATAGCCTCCACAAAGAATAAGGGGACCACTGCTTGCTGAATTGTGAAGGGTCAGTATACATCAACAATTCTTGGAGGCTTTCTTAGGCTGAGTTCTCTAGAGAAGCAAAGCCAGGAAATATATATATATATATCTATACACACATATACATATATGCATATATATATACATATATATGCTATGCACATATATACGTATATATATATACATGCTATGCACATATATACAAGTATGTGTATATATATGTATATATATACATATTGTATATAAAGAGAGAGAGAGATTTATCTCAAGGAAATGGCTCACGTTGTAGACTGTAGACGCTGGTGAGTTCCATGTTTACGGGTCAGGTGTCAAGCTGGAGGCTTCTCCTGACTCACATAGCTGCAGGAGCTGATGAATCCAAGATCAACAGGAAAAACAGCAGACCAGTAGCTCACAGTCTGTGGAGGCTGTTGAATCCTAAGATCGACAGGCAATACAGCAGACCCCTAGCTCAAGTCCCAAGAACTTCAGGTCAGATGATGATGAACCAGATGCAGGACTGAGAGTGAGCAAAAGTCAGTGAGCTTTGCCAGAACATCCATATGTATTGGATGTAGGCCACCCCCCTGAGGAAACTCCCCTTACAACAGATTGGCTGATCACATCAGATCACATCATGGAGGTGACTACATTATATCACAAAATGGAAGATTACTGCATCATTACATAACTGCCAAACAACATCATTACATAACTGCCAAATCACCAAGAATCATGGCCTAGCCTAGTTGAAATGGAACCTTAACCATCACAGTCCACTCCTTGTCAACTTGGCACCTACAAACATCTCCTTAAACCATACACAGTCTCTAGATAAAGACGATTACAAAGGCATACTTGCACATAGTAACATGATACAAGTAACGTGTACAACTGAAAACACACTAGCCCCATTTACGTCTTATTTTATAAGTGAAACTCCATTGCTGTTGAGTCAGTTCTGACTCATAGGGTCTGTCTTAGTTATCTAGCGCTGCTGTAACAGAAATATCACCAGTGGATGGCTTTAGCAAATAGAATTTTATCCTCTCACAATCTAGAAGGCCAAAAGCCTGAATTCGGGGCATCAGCTCCAGGGGAAGTCTTTCTCTCTCTGTTTGCTCTGGGGGAAGTTGCTTGTCATCAGTCTTCCCCTTGTCTAGCAGCTTCTCAGCAGGAACCTCGGGTCCAAAGGATGCGCTCTGCTCCCAGCAGAGGTCCCCTTGTTTCACTGCTAGCTTGTATCTCAAAAGAGATCGACTCAAGATACAACCTAATCTTGTAGATTGAGTTCTGCCTCATTGACATAACTGTCTCTAATACTGCCTCATTAACATCATAGAGGCAGGATTTACAACTCATAGGAAAATCACATCAGATGACAAAATGGTAGAAAATCACATCAGATGACAAAATGGTAGAAAATCACACAGTACTGGGCATCATCGCCTAGTTAAGTTGACATGCATTTTGGGGGGACACAATTCAATTCATGACAGTAACCCTATAGGACAGAGAACTGCCCCGTAGGGTTTCCAAGGAGCAGCTGGTGGATTCTAACTGTTGACTTTTTAGTTAGCAGCCTAAGTTCTTAATCACTGCATCACCAGGGCTCTATTTTATCTGTGAAGAAAATAAAATTTCATGCACACATACAAGGAAGAAATACCCATAACAATTACAGTCCCTGTTTCTGCAACTGGTTACCTGGTCATAACTGGTATTTAGAACTATCTTCTTCCACTACCCATTCCGTATTTCCCTTGCCCTCAGCAAACATGTCAGCTGCTTGTGGTTCTTTACCTGGTGGGTCCAGGCCATTAGTAGTCATGTCAGAATTGGGTTGCTGTGTTCTCTTGACTTTAATCACAGGGCAAGATAGTACCAAGAGACCTCCTAAGGGATCTTCTTTATTCCAGACATACCCTTCTTTACCCCCATTATGTAATATCAATCCAATTTCCACTTGATAATTAGGATCAATCACACCAGCCAATATGGTAACTCTCTTGTTTGTCTGTTGATCCTGAGGCATAAGGAGCCCAAAGTGACCGAGTGGCATATTTTACTTCCGGTTCAATGTAATCATTATAGTGTCTTCCTTCCTTTGGAACTAAAACGTATAGACCCGCAGATCACAGGGTCAGGAAAAAACAAACAAACCCATTGCCGTCGAGTTGATTCCAACTCATTGCGGCCCTATAGGACAGAGTAGAACTACCCCATAAGGTTTCCAAAGAGTGACTGGTGGATTTGAACTGCCAACGTTTTGGTTAGCAGTTGAGCTCTTAACCACTGCACCAACAGGGCTCCAACATAGGTTTGTGGGGCAGAAAGCAAATTTTGTGAGTGGATCAGTAGGGGTAACAGGGAGTGGTGCCACTCCCATTTCAATCCCATAATTCCAGGACCCATGAATCTTGGCTATGGGAGAAACAAAACCATATACTGGATACTGGTTTAGAGCATATGCATCCTCCTGGAAAACCTTGTCCCAACCCTGCAAGGTATTGCCACCTACCTGGCACCGTAATTGTGTCTTTAGAAGGCCATTCAATCTTTCTATCAAGCCAGCTGCTTCAGAATGATGGGGAACATGGTAAGACCAGTGAATTCCACAAGCATGGGTCCATTGTAGCATTTCATTTGCTATGAAATGAGTCCCTTGATTCGAGGTTTCCATTTTTTTAACGATGATTAATAGGGCATTCTGTAAGTCCAAGGAAAGTAGATTTGGCAGCATTGAGTGCAGGGAAGAAAAATTCATATCCAGAGTAAATGTCTATTCCAGTAAGAATAAAACACTGCACTTTTCATGATGGAAATGGTCCAATGCAGTTAACTTGCCACCAGGTTGCTGGCTGATAGCCTTGATGAATGATGTCATATTGCGGACTCTGTTGATCTCTGCAGCTGGCAGATGGAGCACTCAGCAGTGGCTGTAGCCATATCAGCCTTGATGAGTGGAAGTCCATGTTGCTGAGCCCATGTATAATCTCAATCGCTGCCACAAAGACCACTTTGTTCATTAGCCCATTGGGTAATGAAGGGAGTGGCTAGGGAAAGATGACTGGTTTCCACAGAACGCATCATCCTATTCTTTGATTGTTAAAATCCTTATCTGCCGAGGTCACCTTTGGTGAGCATTCACATGAGACACAAATATCTTCACTTCTTTGTCCCATTCAGAGAGATCTATCCACATATCTCTTCCCCATACATCCTTGTTTCAAATTTTCTAATTACGTTCCTTCCAAGTCTCTGACCTTCCAGCCAAACCACTGGCCACAGCCCATGAATCAGTATACAATTGCACATCTGGCCATTTCTCCTTCCCAACGAAGTGAACAACCAGGTGCACTGCTCAAAGTTCTGCCCACTGGGAGGATTTCCCTTCACCATTGTCCTTCAGGGAGGTCCCAGAAAGGGTCTGTAGTGCTGCCGCTGTCCACTTGCGAATGGTGCCTGATTTCATGCAGAACCATCTATAAACAGGGCATGAGTTTTCTCTTCCTCAGTCAGCTCATCATAAGGAACTCTCCATGAGGTCATAGGTGCAGACTGGCAGAGGACAGGTAATGTGACAGGAGTGGAGACCATAGGCATTTAGGACACTTTTTCATGCAACTTACTTGAGCCTTCAGGTCCTACTTGGGCCGGATCTCTTATATAACACTTCCATTTAATGATGGAGTCCTGCTGTACACATTGACTTTATGACTCTGTGAGTAACACAGCACCCAGTTCATGATGGGCAGCGCAGCCTGCATGAAGACTTGGTGGCCCATGCTTAAGTGTTCAGTCTCTACTAAGCCCAGTAACAAACAAAAGCTATTTCTCAAAAGGAGAGTAGCTATCT
>NW_004444137.1:623734-633171 GCF_000243295.1 Trichechus manatus latirostris | reverse complement strand
TCCAAAGTATGTAAGACGTTTTCTCGCCATCCTTGCTTCTAAGGAGCATTCTGGTCATACCTCTTCCAAGACAGATTTGTTTGTTCTTTTGGCAATCCATGGTATATTCAACATTATTCGCCGACACCATAACTGAAAGGCATCAATTCTTCTTCAGTCTTCTTTATTCATTGTCCATTCACATGCATATGAGGTGATTGAAAACACCATGGGTTGGGTCAGGCGCACCTTAGTCTCCAAGGTGACATATTTGTTTTTCAACACTTTAAAGAGATCTTTTGCAGCAGATTTGCCCAGTGCAATGCATCTTTTGATTTCCTGACTGATGCTTCCATGAGTGTTGATTGTGGATCCAAGTAAAATGAAATCTTTGACAACTTCCATCTTTTCTCCTTTTAACATGATATTGCTCATTGGTCAAGGTGTGAAGATTTTTGTTTTCTTTACACTGAGATGCAACCCATGCTGAAAGCTGTGGTCTTTGATCTTTATCAGTAGGTGCTTCAAGTACTCTTCACTTTCAGCAAGCAAGGTTGTGTCATCTGCATATCGCAGGTTGTTAATGAGTCTTCCTCCAATCCTGATGCCCCCTTTTTCTTCATATAGTTCAGCTTCCCAGATTATTTGCTCAGCATACAGATTGAATAGGTATGGTGAACTGATACAACCCTGACGTGCACCTTTCCTGACTTTAAACCATGTAGTATCCCCTTCTTCTGTTCCAATGATTGCCTCTTGGTCTATGTACTAGTTCCTCATGAGCATGATTAAGTGTTCTGGAATTCTCATTCTTCACAATGTTATCCATAATTTCTTAGGATCCACACAGTCGAGTGTTTTTGCATAGTCAGTAAAACACAGGTAAACTTACTTCTGGTATTATCTACTTTCAGACAAGATCCATCTGACGTCAGCAATGATATCCCTGGTTCCATGTCCTCTTCTGAATACAGCTTGAATTTCTGGAAGTTCCCTGTCAATATACTTCTGCAGCTGCTTTTGAATGATGTTCAGCAAAATTTTACTTGCATATGACATTAGTAACATTGTTTGATAATTTCCCCATTCGGTTGGATCACCCTTCTTGGGAATAGGCATAAATATGGATCTCTTCCTGTCGGTTGGCCAGGTATCTGTCTTCCAAATTTCTTAGCATAGGCGAGTGAGCACCTCCAGTGCTGCATCCCTTTGTTGAAACACCTCAATTGATATTCCATCAATTTCTGAAGCCTTGTTTTTCACCAATGCCTTCAGTGAAGCTTGGACTTCTTCCTTCAGTATCATCAGTTCCTGATCATGTGCTATCTCCTGATATGGTTGAACATCAACAGATTCTTCTTGATTCTGTGTATTCCTTCCATCTTCTTTTGATGTTTTCTGTGTCATTTAATATTTTCCCCGTAGAAGCCTTCAGTATTGCAACTCGAGGCTTGAGTTTTTCCTTCAGTTCTTTCAGCTTGAGAAATGCCGAGAGTGTTCTTCTCTTTTGGTTTTCTATCTCAGCTCTTTGCACATGTCATTATAATACTTAATCTTCTTGAGCTGTCCTTTGAAATCTTCTGTTCAACTCTTTTACTTCTTCGTTTCTTCCTTTTGCTCTAGCTACTTGATGTTCAAGAGCAACTTTCAGAGTCTCTTCTGATATCCGTTTTGGTCTTTTCTTTCTTTCCTGTCTTTTTAATGACCCCTTGCTTTCTTCATGTATGATATCCTTGATGTCATTCCACAACTCATCTGGTCTTCGGTCATTAGTGTTCAATACATCAAATCTATTCCTGAGATGGTCTCTAAATTCAGGCTCGATAAACTCAGGGTCATACTTTGACTCTCATGTATTTGTTCTAATTTTCTTCAGCTTCAGCTTGAACTTGCATATGAGCAATTGATGGTCTGTTCCTCACTCAGCCCCTGGCCTTGTTCTGACTGATGATATTGAGCCTTTCCATTGGCTCTTTCCACAGATGTAGTTGATTTGATTCTTGTGAGGTCCATGTTACAGTCGCCATTTATGTTGGTGAATAAAGGTATTTGTAATAAAAAAATGGTTGGTCTTGCAAAATTCTATCATGTGATCTCCAGCATCATTTCTATCACCAAGGCCATGTTTTCCAACTACCAATCCTTCTTCTTTGTTTCCAATTTTTGCATTCCAATAACCAGTAATTATCAATGCATCCTGATTGAAGATTTGATCAATTTCAGATAGCAGAAGTTGGTAAAAATCTTCAATTTCTTCAATTTTGGCCTTAGTGATTGGTGCATACATTTGAATAATAGTCATATTAACTGATCTTCCTTGTAGGCGTATGGATTTTATCCTTTCATTGACAGTGTTATACTTCAGGATAGATCTTGAAATATTCTTTTTGGTGATGAATGCACCACCATTCTTCTTCAAGTTGTTATTTCTGACATAGTAGACCATATGATTGTTCGATTCAAAATGGCCAATACCAGTTCATTTCAGCTCACTAATGCCTAGGATATCGATGTTTATGCTTTCCATTTCATTTTTGATGATTTCCAATTTTCCAGATTTATACTTTGTACATTCCAAGTTCCGATTATTAATGGGTGTTTGTAGCCATTTTTTCTCGTTTTGAGTCTTGCCACATCAGCAAATTAAGGTCCTCAGAGCTTGACTCTATCCATGTTATTAAGGGCAACTCTACTTTGAGGCGACATCTCTTCCTCAGTCATATTTTGAGTGCCTCCCAACCTAAGGGGCTCATCTTCTTGCACTATATCAGACAGTGTTTCACTGCTCTTGATAAGATTTTCACTGGTTAATTCGTTTCAGAAGTAGACCGCTGGGTCCTTCTTCCGAGTCTGTCTTAGTCTGGAAGCTCAGCTGAAACCTGTCTGCCATGGGTGGCTCTGCTGGTATCTGAATACCGGTGGCATAGCTTCCAGCATCACAGCAACAGGCAAGCCCCCACAGTACGACAAACTCACAGATGCATGGGGATCTCACCCTCTAGCACACAAATATTTTATGAATAAGTCCAGAGTCATTGACATTTCTTCCTTACTTGGTCCAATCAGCACAGTCATCAAAGTAATAGAACAATGTGATGTCTTGTGGAAAGGGAAGGCCATCAAGTTCCCTGCAAACTAAATTATGAAACAGAGTTGAGAAGTGGATATACCAAGGTAGGACAGTGAAAGTGTATTACTGGCCTTGCCAGCTGAAGGCAAGCTGCTTCTGGTGGTCCTTCAAAACTGAAATTGAGAGAAAGACATTGGCTAGCTCAATAGTTGCATACCAGGTACCAGGAGATGTATTAATTTGCTCAAGCAATGAAAACACATCTGAAACAACAGCTGCAATTGGAGTAACCACCTGGTTAAGTTTTCGATAATCCACAGTTTCCAAGATCCACTTGGCTTTTCCTGCCATAATAGACCTTATTCCAATTGTCAAGAATCAAATGTGGGCATTTTGCCAGTTGCTGAGTGTATCTATTCCATTTATGTATTGTAGAACTTGGGAAATCACTACAGGAGGAAGACACACCGGACCCACTGTGAGACAAACCTGAGCTAAGACTCCATTAATAACCCGACCTTCATACACCCCACTCGGACTGGTGGGCCACAGTGGCATTTTGGGTCTCCTGGAATTAGTGTCAATTCAGAGCCAGTATCTAGTAAAATCAAAAAAACCAAACCTGTTGCCTTCGAGTCGATTCCGACTCATAGTGACCCTATTGGACAGAGTAGAACTGCCCCATAGGATTTCCAAGCAGCATCTGGTGGATTTGAACTGCCACCTTTTGGATAGCAGCTGTAGCTCTTAACCACTGTGCTACCAGGTTCCATGAAAAGTTTGATTATTTCCCCTTCTCCAATGAACAGTCATTTTAGTTAAAGGCCATAGATCCATTTGGGGAAGACTGGGAGGAAGATTAACAGTATTAATTTTTGGCAGTATGGTGGGGTCCTTCCTCAAAGGGACCACCCTCTTTTTCATTCATGAGTTATGGGTCTTTAAACTTACTCAAGTCTGGGAATTGATTGAGGAGCTGTGACTATTCTGACGATGCAAGCTAGACTGCCGTTCACTTGACCTAGAATTCTTCCACATGTAACATCAAGTAAATATTTAGTAGACTTCTCATCTATTTCACGCCTAGGGGCGCCATGACTAAGTAGGAGATACCATAAGTCCATTCAAGTCAGACTACTGATTATTGCTTTGACTCTGCCGTCCATACAGTAATCTCGTCCACCTTGTCTTTGTCGATTGAGTGCCGCCACTTGGCTGCTACTACCGCAGGTCCAGCCACCCCATTGTAGTTAGGTGTCTTAATTCAATTAAGGCAGCTCCCAGTGTCAAATCTGACTAACATAAAATAGCAATCACAGCAGTCTTCAAGGATGCTGGGGATCCCTTCAAAAATTTGTTCTTCACTGTTGTGGTCTGTCCTCTGGGCACTCCATGTATAGGTCTGTGGGCCTAACCTGATAAATCCACTCTAACATGCCAATTTCCCCAAGGCTTTGGATACTGTCTTCTGCAGTATACCAAGGCAGATCTAGCCCTTCAACTTGATTTAGTGTAGGCTTCCGCTTAATCCATGCTTCAGGGAACCAATCAAATAAACCGTTAGATCCTTCGCCAACGTCTGGAGCTGAAATACTGAGTGAAAGATCTGTGCTGGGGGCCCATATCAATAAACTCAGACTGATCCAACTTTATATTCCGTGTACCATTATCTCCCACACTTAATAGCCATTCCCACACATATTCCCCAAGCTTCTGTTTGCATGTATTAGAAAAATCAAGCAGTTCTTTGGAGTGTAGCATACCTCCTCCTGGATTACACTTTGTGCTTCACATTTTGGGGCTCACTGGGACTTAGGGCTAGTTATAGATCTAGAAGAAAAATGGGTGGTGAGGATTTGTTCTGAGGACATTCAGCAATGTCTCGTAAGGCATCTGGCTCAGGCAATGCCCCATGCAATGACTCAGACAAAGGCTCTTCAGACACAGCTGGGTGGAGAGGCTAATGGTTTTACTGTGGAAGAATGCCTAGCAGACAAAGATGGAGTAATCTCTTCAAATGGGAGTGAGAGAGCTGATTGGTTAGAAGGAGTGATTCAACAGAAATTTAGGGGTTATGTGTCCCCAGCTTCCTGATTTTCTGTCCATATGTCCCCATTCCAAGTTTCAGGACCCCATTTATCACCAACCAATGTCCTCACTTTAACTTCAGCACCATTTGAGGCTGGAAATTCAATTGGTGTTGTAATTCAGACACTCTTATGATAAGACTCTAGGTGGGGTTTTTGGCAGCATCAGCTCTATTACTACAAGGAATAAGGCTTTCTTTCAGGGCACAAATGGTAACTTTGAGGTCATTTATGTGGCACATGAGCATTGACTGAAGTCCTGAGCTCATCTCTTTCTTTCACCACTTTGTATAGTGAAAGTAAGACCAACTAACTAACTTCCTTATACTCCTCATTCTGAAAAAAATTGTAGAAAAGCATCAAACATGCTATCACCCAGAGCCTCACTTCTCACCAATACTTGTTCTATCAGCAGTGATATTTTACATATTTCTGTTGCCACCTCACATCATGGATTAGCAGTGCCCTTTTACCACTGGAAGCAGAGTAATCAGCATCTTTAAGACCAACCAGGCTTGAGAACGAGTTTAGGAAACTTATTCTTACAATTTTATTTATCTAGAACCACTCTCGGAACCAAATGTCTTAGGTTGGGGTCTGTAGAGAAGCAAAACCACTGAAGCTTGGTTCTGTAGAGAAGCAAAACCAGAGAGAGAGAGAGAGAGATTTATCTCAAAGAAAATGGCTAACATGGTCTCAAGTCTGTGGATTTGGCATTAGCTTGGAGGATTCTGATTAACGCAGCTGCAGGGACTGACAAACCCAAGATCGACAGGTAAGACAGCAGGCTGCTGGCTCACAGTCTATGGACACCGACAGATCCCAAGATTGGCAGACAATATGGCAGGCTGCTGACTCAAGTCCCAAGTACTGGAGATCAGAGGATGACAAGGAAAGTGCAGGATCCAGAGCAAACAAAAGCCAACAATCTTTGCCAGAATGTTCATATGTATTGGATGCAAGCAACATCCTCAAGGAAACTCCCTTTACAGCTGATGGACTGATCACATCAGATCACATTATGGAGGTGATTACAGCATATTACAAAATGTAGGATAACTACATCATTACATAACTGCCATACCACTGGGAATCATGGCCCAACCAAGTTGACACACAACCTTAACCATCACAGAGGAAGACCTCATTAAAAAAATTAGCAACTATTTCACTCATCAAAGCTTCTGAGACTATATTTTTGTATTCCTTCACCATGATGTCATGTTCAATTTGACTTCTCTTTAGTCAACTTGACTGTAATTTAGATTATTCACAGAGACAAGAAATAGATGGTAGGTTCTCAAATTTTCCCAGCTATATATTGTGTCAGACACTATAGATTACACACAGATTGATTCAGAAGTCAAGGTTTCAGGTACCACCATAGTCCAGGCACTGTGCTAATTCCTAAGATTTGTAGATAATACCGTGAATTATTTCCAGTATATTTAAGAAAGAGTTGATATCTTGAGAAAATTTGGAACTTAGCAAGAGAAATAACAGATGGAAATGGAATCATTATATTTCCTCATCTAAAGCTTTAGGTATTAGAATGAAGCATTAAATATAAATATGAAAAATATACAACAGTGACGATTCTAATTTTGCTTTTACAATTTGCCTTCTGGTATTGGTCCATGTACAAATATATGTCTTGGTTTTATTGGCATTTTCTTTCTCACAAATATAAATATTTTTTCTAGTTTCTACATATCCCATATAATTAACATTTCAAGTTACACAATAATATTTTGTTGTTGAACTACCACTTATTTCATCATTTTCTTATAGTTGAACTGCTAAATTTTCAATATTACCTGTAATGCATAGATACTGTCATTCTTTAGGATTAATTTCTAAAAATGTTTTTCTTTTTTTTTTATCATCACTTAGATGAAGGTTTACAGAACAAACCAGCTTCTTATTAAACAGTACACATATTGTTTTATGACATTGGTTAACAATCCGACGACATGTCAACACTGTCCCTTCTCAACCTTGGGTTCCCTATTACCAGTCTTCCTGTCCCCTCCTGGCTTCTAGTCCTTGTCCCTGGGCTGTTGGCCCCTTTAGTCTCATTTTGTTTGATGTGCCTGTCTAATCTTTGCCTGAAGGCTGAACCTCGGGAGTAACTTCATTACTGAGCTAAAAGGGTGTCCGGGGTCATACTCATGGGGTTTCTCCAGTCTCTGTCAGGCCAATAGGTCTGGTCTTTCTTTGAGTGTTAGAATTTTGTTCTACATTTTCCCCAGTTCTGGGTGGGACCCTCCATTGTGAACCCTGTCAGAGCAGTCAGTGGTGGTAGCTGGGCACCATCTAGTTGTACTGGACTCAATCTGGTGGAGGCCATGGTAGATGTGGTACATTAGTCCTTTGGACTAATCTTTCCCTTGTATCTTTAGTTTCCTTCATTCTCCCTTGCTCCAGACGGGTGAGACCAGTGGAGTATGTCAGGTGGCCACTCACAGTCTTTTAAGACCCCAGATGCTACTCACCAAAGTAGAATGTAGAACATTTTCTTTATAAACTATGCTATACCAATTGAGCTACATGTTCCCTGAGACCATGGTCCCCACAGCCCTCAGCCCAGCAACTGAGTCCCTCAGGGAGTTTGGCTGTGTCTAGGGAGCTTTCCATGACCTTCCTTTTACAAGCTGTGCAGGTTTTCCCAGTACTGTGTACTGTCTTACCCTTCACAAAAGTTACCACTTATCTATTGTCTATTTAGTGTTTTTCCATCCCTACCCCTCCGCTCCCTCATAACCATCAAAGATTGTTTCTTTTTGTATGTAAATCTTTTCATGGATTTTTACAGTAGTGGTCTCATACAATATTTGTCCTTTTGTGACTGACTTATTTCACTCAGCATGATGCCCTCCAGATTCATCCATATTATGAGATGCTTCACAAATTCATCATTGTTTTTTATTGTTGAGTAATACTCCACTGTTCGTTTATCCGTTCATCTGTTGATGGACATCTAGGTTGTTTCCATCTTTTTACTATTGTGAACAATGCTGCAATGAACATGGGCGTGCATATGTCTGTTTGTGTGGGAACTTTTATTTCTCTAGGATATATTCCTAGGAGTGGGATTGCTGGATCATATGGTAGTTCTATTTCTTGCTTTCCAAGGAAGCTCCATATCGTTTTCCAAAATGGTTGTATCATTTTGCATTCCCACCAACAGTGCATAAGAGTTCCGATCTCCCCACACCCTCTCCAACATTTGTTATTTCCAGTTTTTTTGATTCTTGCCAGTAATGCCGGGGTGAGATGGTATCTCATTGTGGTTTTGATTTGCATTTATCTAGTGGCTAGTGATCGCAAGCATTTCCTCATGAGTCTGCTGGCCACTTGAATGTCTTCTTTGGTGAAGTGTCTGTTCATTTTCTTTGCCCATTTTTTAGTTAGATCGTTTTCTTTTTGTTGTAGAGGTGTTGGATTTTCTTGTAGATTTTAGAGATTAAACCTTTGTTTGATTTGTAATGTCCAAAATTTTTTTTCCCAGTCTGTAGGTTCTCCTTTTACTGTTTTGCTGAAGTCTTTTGATGAGCATATGTGTTTAATTTTTAGAAGGTCCCAGTTATCTAGCTTATCTTCTGGAGTTTGTGTGTTGTTGGTTAGGATACTTATCCTGTTAATGCCCTGTATTAGTGCCTCTAGCATTGATCCTATTTTTTCTTCTATAAACTTTATAGTTTTCGGCTTTATATTTAGGTCTTTGATCCATTTTGAATTAGTTTTTGTTTATGGTGTGAGGTATGGGTCTTGTTTTATTTTTTTGCAGATGGACATCCAGTTTTGCCAGCACCATTTATTTAAAAAGACTGTCTTTTCCCCATTTGATGGACTTTGGCCCTTGTCGAAGATCGGGTGACCGTAGGTGGCTGGATTTACAGCTGGGTTCTCAATTCCGTTCCATTGGTCAATGTATCTGTCATTGTACCAGTACCAGGCTGTTTTGACTACCATAGTTGTGTAGTAGGTCCTGAGGTCAGGTAGTGCGAGGCTTCCTACTTTATTCTTCTTCTTCAATACTGCATTACTTATCCAAGGTTTCTTCCCTTTCCATATAAAATTAATGATTAGTTTTTCCATCTCTTTAAAGAATCTTGTTGGTATTCGGATTGGGATTACATAGTATTTGTAAATTGCTTTGGGTTGAATAGTCATTTTCACAATGTTGAGTCTACCTATCCGTGAGCATGATATGTTTTTCCACTTATGTAGATCTCTTTTGATTTCTTGCAGTAATGTTTTGTAGTTTACTTTGTATAGGTATTTTACATCTCTGGTTA
>NW_004444137.1:597549-611482 GCF_000243295.1 Trichechus manatus latirostris | reverse complement strand
TCTCTTGTAAGGCTTTGACTCAAGATACAACCCACACTGATCCTGCTTCATTGCCATATAGAGGCAAGGATTTACAACACATCACAAAATGGAGGATAATTGCATCAGATCACATAATGCAGGACAATCACACAATACTGGGAGTCATGGTCTAGCCAAGTTAACACATATTTTGGGGGGAAACAATTCAATCCATAATACAACAGAATGTTTTTCACTGATAAAAAAGGATGAGCAATGAGCTATTAAGCCACACACACACACACACACACACAGAGAAAAGAATGACTCTCAAATTTACATTGGAAACTGAAATAAACCATTCTGAAAAGGTTACATACTGTATGATTACATTTATATGACAACCTCGAAAAGGAAAAACTAAAGAGGTGGTGAAGAGTTCAGTGGTTGCCAAGGGTTTAGGATGGGGGAAGCTTTGAATAGGTGAAGGACAAGGGAATATTTAGAACAGTGATACTATTCTGTGTGACACTGTATTGGTGGACACATGACAGTATGGATTTATCAAAACCCATATAACTTATAGCACAAAGAATAAATCTTAATGCTTGCAAAATAAAAAGTGATAAAAATAAAATAAAGATTTAAAAGTTTAGGAGGCACCGAGATGATACAGTGTGACATACTAATGTCTCCAACTCTAATCCCTTGCCACATGGACAATTCTAGCCTGTAGCCTCCTTCTTATATTTATCAGTAACCTCCCATTCCAACAGTGAAAAACCTGTATCCTGACATCTGCCATCCATTTATTTAATTTTTCAATTCTGGTGGCACAGTGGTTAAGAGCCACTGCTGCTAACCAAAAGGTGGGTAGTTTGAATCTACTAGCTGCCACTTGGAAGCCCTCTGGGGCAGTTCAAGTTATTAGACAAAGATGTTAAGGCAGCTGTTGAAACCATGCTCTACGAAGCCAAGGGGAACACTCTTAAAATGAATAGAAAGATAAAACTTCTAACCAAGAAACTACTAGATCAAAAGAAGAGGCAAATGAGAATTCTTCACATGGATATATATATAACTGAAAAATTCACTGGATGAGTTCCATAGAGAATGGAAACAACAGAGGAATGACTAGGCAAATTTGAAGATATATCAATAGAAATGATCAAATATGAAGAACAATGAGAAATAAAATAGAGTCTCAAGAACCTGTGAGAAAATACTATAATGTCTACTATTAGTGTATCATAGTCCCAGAAAGGGAGGAAAAAGAACATGGCACAGAACAAACATTTGAATAAATAATGTTTGAACACTTCCTAAATTTGGTGAAAGACATAAATTTGCAGGCTCAAGAAGCTCAGTAAACCTTAAACAGGATGAACACAAAAAATCTATTTTTAGACACATCATGATCATACTTCCGAAAGCTAAAAACAAAGAAAAAATATGGAAAGCAGCAAGAGAAAAATGACACATTCTTATAGGAGAACAACAATTTGAGGAATTGCATATTTATCATCAGAAAGCGTAGAGGTCAAAGGACATAGATCAGTGTTTTAAAGTTCAGAAAATAAAGAACCATCAATCCAGAATTCTATATCCAGCAAAACTATCCTTCATGTATGAAAGTGAAATAAAGACTTTCTCAAATGAAGGAAAACTACGAGAATTTGTTACTAGAATCTAAAGGGAATCTCAAACCAAGTTCATCAGATGGGAAGAAAATAATACCAGGAGGGAGTCTGGAACATCAGGAATAAAGAAAGAACAACAGAAATGGTCAATATGTGAGTACATATAATATTTTCTTCTCCTCTTAAGTTCTTAAAAACATGTTTAACAGTTGAAAACATAAATGATAATGCTGTATGATGGAGTTTTCAATGTATGTAGATAATACAATTACGATATAAAGTGGGAAAGGTAAATGTACCTATATGGGTGTAGATTTTCATCTTTCAACTTGGAGTGGTAAAATATTAACCCTAGGTAGACTGTGAAAAGTTATGTATGTGTATTATAATCCCTTGGCCAACATCACCCCAATATACAAAGATTTCCAGTAAAAATTATAATAATCAGTAAATCAAAAGGGAATACAAAATAATTCGAATAATCCAAAACAAAGATGGAAAGGAAAAATATAGGGAAAATATACCAACACAAAATCCTAAAAGAAACAAACAAAAAACAAATAATAAAATGGTGGACCTATATCTAAACTTATCAAAAATTTCATAAATGTAAACGTTGTACACACATCAATTAAAGGATAGATATTGTCAGCATGGATTAAAAAGAGGAAAACAAGAACCAAATATATGCTGTCATAATTATATATGTAGTTTGAAAATCAAACAATGTAATCCACCATATCAAAAAAAAAACCTTTGCGGGCGATTCCAACTTGCAGCGACCCTATAGGACAGAGTAGAACCACCCCATAGGGTTTCAAAGGACAGGGTGGTGGATTCTAACTCCTAACCTTTTTGGTTAGCAGCTGGGCTCTTAACCACTGAGCCATCAGTGCTGCATCATACAAATGACCAAAGAAGGAAAACTACATGATCATATCAATAGCTGCAAAAAAAATTTTGAAAAAAAAATTAGCATTTAGTCATGATAAAAACACCCATCAAACTAGGAATAGAGGGACAATTTTTTCACCTGATAAAGGGTATTTAAAATATCCTGCAGCTATTATACTATCTAGTGGACTAACACTATCCAATTTTAAGAATTACGAGGAAGCTACAGTAATCGAGATAGTATGACACTGATGAAGAGATAGACAAGTAGATCGATACAACAGGATAGAGTACAGAAGTAAACTCACACAAATTGATTTTTGACAAAGGTGCAAAGGCAATTCAATAGAAAAAGAATACTATTTTCAACAAACTTGGAATAACTGGGCATCCATATAGAATACAATGGACCTCAACCTACACCTCACACATTATGCAAAAAATTAATTCAAAATGGAGATAGTTTTAAATGTAAAATTATAAGACTTTTAGAAGAAAATATAAGAAAAAATCTTTGTGCTCTGGGGTTAGGCAAAGAGTTCTTAAATATGACAATAAAAACATAACATTAAAAAAGGGTAAATTGAATTTCATCACAATTAAAAACTTGCTCTCTGTGAAAGAGAATGAAAAGACAAGCTACAAACTGGAAGAAAATATTTTCAAAACACATATTTGACAAACTCAAAACCCAAAACCAAACCCATGTTGTCTAGTCAATTCTGACTCATAGCGACCCCATAGGGTTTCCAAGGCCGTAAATCGTTACGGAAGCGGACTGCCACATCTCAGGACTATTATCTGAATGAGCTGCATGGTAGTAAAGTGAAGTGAGTTCTGAACCACGAATCAGTCCAAAATTCTATTTCCTGTTTTCCTAGCAACCTGAATGATAGTCAGTTAGAGCCAGAGAAGGTGGATGGCTTTCCTGCCACACAGTGGGGGATTAGTACTGCCATTTCCAGCTTGCTCTATTGCCCCTCCCCCTCACTATGCTCCCCATGGAGCCCTGAGTCACAGCCGGGGACTGCAGCCTGTGCCAGGGGTCCTGTTTCAGAGACAGATGTGGCATTCCACACTTCTTTCCACCATGTGCTCCCAGCATTACCCATCCCTGGCCCCAAATTGGTGACCACTGGAATATTTGAGCTCAGTTTTGCCCCACTGTCACACCTGCTCCTGACCCCTGAGCCTACTGCACTTCAGAAAGGGTGCTCTGTGTTCAGTACAACTAGAGTGCATTAGAGGTAGTCGTATTTCACTTTTTTTTATTTGTCTTATAAGAGATGCAATAAAACACATCAAATTAAAAGAAAAATCAGAAGCCCAGACAGGAGGATTTATCAGAGTGGACATTTTTACAGGAATTGAAGAATTAATGTCAGAAACAAACAAAAACCTGAGAATAATTTTATTAAATGTTGAGCTTTGGGATGGTGATCACCAGATTACCTGTGTTGTTCATTATGTTTATTGCTGAAAGTCCCACTAACCTCCTGATTCTGGATGTGAAATAAGTGTTTAAATCTTTAACCAGATGCACTGTAAAATTTTAGATACTTGCCTGAAGATAATATATATAATCAGGTTTGTGGTTTCCTGTCATTAAAGTGTTTGAACCAATTCAGGTTGTATCTGCTGCTGACTCTCTGATGGAAGGAAGCCTCCAAAGAATGCTAAGCACGAATTCCTAATCACCTAGGAGGTAGCTAATGGTCCTTCCTGAAAATAAAACAGAAATATTTCTGATGATGTAGAGTGAACAAAAATTATAGGGTTTTGTCTACAGTTCCATCAACAGTGGAAGGAGCCCAAATATATGAGCAATGCCAGAAGAGACACCATGTGGGTATAGCAGATGAAACACATTCTATTGATTGTACCACAAAGAAGAATCCTATGTTTGTAAGTGAACTATTTGTGAAGAATGGAAATATACATATAAAATAATCTTTCTTTCTTTTTTTTTTTTTAAAGCAAAGATCTCACATATGTATTAGTGGAATCAATCTCTTAATGCAGAAGCATAAAACAAACGCAGAAACCAGAATTTTCCCAATACATGTTCAATTGTACAGATCATGGTGAAATTTTCAACTTGATATGGTAAAATGCTAGTGGATCCTGAAAGAGGGGTAAATCCGTGTTCTGTCACATGTGTAATTCCTTATAGACACAGCTTGGTTCTTTTCCAATGTCTCCTCTTGGAGTTATACTTGATTTTATTAGCAGTTTTCATTCAAATCCATTGGGGAATGGGGTGATTCTGCTTTTGTTTCCTGGTCAGGAATCTCTTGATCCTGAAAATCTTATGAGAAGACATGGTGAGGATGGCCAGCAGCAGCACCCACCACGATGGCAGAGAAAGGGAGAAATAGCTAAAACAATCTTTCTAAAATGAAATAATTATAGTCATAAAATCAAATTCTCTAAAATGACTTCTTTTTTCATTCTTTTAGTCTACAGGGGTTCCTATGACTGAGATTTTTGTCTATTTTACATTTTACAGAACCCCAGAACTCCTGTGCTCTGATGATATCTCCTCGTTGGGTCTCTCACTCTTTCTCACAACATCTTCTATTCAATCACATATTAAATTTACTTTTTATGTCCCTGTACTCCTGGTCTCTCAGTCCCCGTGGCTACACATCTTGTGCTGCACAACCTGGGCCTCCCGGCAGATCAATATAAGATGCTTTTAGCATGATTATATTGGGTTGGGGTTGAGTTTGGAGAAGCTAAAAGGGATGAGAGATCTTTGGGTGAGAATCATAATGCTGTAAGACTTATCCCTCCCACACACCTTGCTACAGAATGTAGTGCTTCTCTCATCTAAAGGTGAGAGGTGCTTCAAGGGAACCCTGCGAGCAGATGACCAGTTTCTCCTGGGGTTTGCGAGGCACAGAGACCAGTGTTGGAACCACTGCTGGAAAAACATAAAGGCAAGAGGCTCTGGCTGGCTGCTTTGAGGGTGGAGTAGTGTACAGAGCAGAATACGTTGGAAGTAGTCTGCACCCCTGAGTTTGCTGGCTGAAAAGATGGATAGGTTTTCCTGGGCCAGACTCTATGGATATAAGCCACACTGGGTTATCTTGATTTAACTCTCTTACCCTTTGACTTCCAGTTAGGGCCAGCCAATTGGAGGTATCAGCAGGAGATTGGCAGGTACAGAAAAGAGCTCCAAGCACTTATGTCTTCTTGACACTTTCCTTCCTAGTTCAAGGTTTTGGTAGTGGCTGTGTTTTTCTCCGTGGGAGAAAGATATGGCGATCTGCTTTCACAGAGACTACACATCCAGTCAAGGGGCCCATAGTCACAGCTCTTGCCAGGTTCTAATGCAGTAACCTCTGTGAAAGCCGGAACCTGTGTGAGGTGGAAACCTGCCAAAGAAAGAAAACTCAAATATTTTCCACTAAAACGAGTGATAGAAAAGTAGTGAGACTGCACTCTGTCAAAGGTGGAAAACTTACGAGACCCAGAAAAACAAGGCAGTGCCATTGAGTTCCGTCTCTCACAGGTTTCACTGTAATATTCTTCCTCCCCACCATCTGCCCCTTTAAGTCTAGGGCTAGTAATGACTTCCCCTATTGCTACTTCCTGGGTGTCTGGGGCTACTGACACCGTTAACCCTCTCTAAACACCTGTGAATAATCCTTCATTAAACTCTCTTCAATTAAGCCCTTCCTTAAATTCTCTTCAATCAACACTTGAATGTGCTATCTCTTTCATTCCAAGACTCTAACTGATACATTTGGTCAGTTCAGTTTTACCCCATTACCTCAAGGACTTAAAAGTGTTTTAATTAAAGAGAGAGACAGAGAGAATTTAGGAGAACGTAGCTAGAGTTCTGTGCCATTTCTTCACCCCACGAGGGATGAGAGAGGGATGTTTGAGAGGTGGGCAAGAAGACCACGTGGATAGCTCGATATAGATCTGCTGGAATTTTCGAGATGCATGAGACCAGAGCTGTCCCCATGCCTGGAGAAATCTAAAGGTGGGAGGGGAGTGTGTGTGGACACTTGGCTGCCCTGGGTTGGCAGAATGAAGAGGCTGCAATGGATATGGGTGTACTTTAGTGCATGGTGGACTTAATGACGCTCCAGGGCCTTGTGGACTATGGAAGGAGTTAGCTTTTTTTTTTAAGGAGTTAGCTTTTGATAAGGTACATTACACACACACAAAAAATCCTTCCAGGGCAAGGCAACCTCCACAGAAAGACATTGGAGGTATTTCTGGATGCAGAAGCTGTGGTGGAGATAAAGTCAGTCCTCAAGTAGCCAAATGGCTATGCTCCATTATAAAAACCATAGCTGAAGGCTTCCAGTGGGTAAAAGCTCAAAAGACCCACCCTGCTTCTCTAGTAGAGAGACCGTCAGCTCTAAACAATCTTAAAGCCCACAGAGCCTGGCCGATTCCACATAGCACATCTCACCTGACAACTTTCTTGACCTTGAAATCTTTTCTCCTTTCTTCCTCACTCATGCCATGGGAGATCAATGGACAACCCAGTGAGGGGTGAGGGGGAAGAGATGAAAAGAAGGCAGAGAATGGAAGCGTGCAACAGAGGTCTGAGCTGGTGAGGGGAGAGGCTTTGATTTCAGTGACTGTTAAGCCACCTGGATGCTTTAATTACTTAACCAGAGAACGTGACCAGATAACTTTTTTATGATTCAATAAAAAGCAAAAACAATGTGCCATTAAATTTAGTCAATTCCAACTCACAGGGACCCCATGTATGTCAGAGTGCTCAATAGGGTTTTCAATGGCTGACTTTTCAGAAGTAGATCACCAGATCTTTCTTCCCAGGCATCTCTGAGTTGACTTGAACCTCCAAACTTTCAGTTAGCAGCTGAGCACATTAACCCTTTGCACCATCCAGGGACACCTATGATTTAATAAACACAAAACCCACAGTGTCGAATCAATTCCAACTCATAGGGACCCTATAGGAGAGTAGAACTGCCTCATAGGGTTTCCAAGGAGCAGCTGATAGATTCTAACTGCCAGTCTTTTGGTTAGCAGCTGAGCACTTAACCACTGCACCACCAGGGCTCTAACATTCTAAAAATGTTTGCAACTTGT
Source organism: Trichechus manatus latirostris (assembly GCF_000243295.1). Lineage (NCBI taxonomy): Eukaryota > Metazoa > Chordata > Mammalia > Sirenia > Trichechidae > Trichechus > Trichechus manatus. The sequence continues at coordinate 603,905 of NW_004444137.1, read as the reverse complement.
GCAAACTTTCATTCAAAGGTAGAAAAGGAATTAAGCACAAAATAAGTTTTGAATAGCAGTGAAAAGGTACAAAAAATGTTCATTTTTCTGGACCCTGTCAAGATCTGTTCTTTCAATGTATAATTTCCATCTTCCCCTCTTCTTACTCCAGTCTTGCAAGAAAAATGTCCCTTAACCATAGCAATCAGACCACTATTATTTCATACATTCCCATGTCAATTGGGTTTTCAACACTACTTCTCACTCTTTTAACTTGTCAAATTCTTTTCTCATTCAGTATAAGAGATCCCAATATTTATGACCTACTTCCACACCCCTTCCTCCCATCACATTCCCTCATCCTCAGTAAAATCCATTAACTTGGTCTGTTTGACAGCCATGGAAATGCACGACTCACATCTCTGGTTATAGAAAGTAAAACTGACTGATGACCCCAGCTATGGCCCCTCAGGATACAATACTGTTTTTGCAGACTAGTTCTAGACATTGACTGGGCACAGCAGAGCTACTGATGCAGGCCCATCCTATGAGACACAGGACCTTTTAATGGGCAACTCTGGCTTAAGGTTTCCCTATCTATAAAGCTTTCACAGACCTAGGCTGGAGCCTGGCTTTCTTACTATTCAATCCTTTATTTTTCCTCTCCAGCACAAGGGTTAGACTTGCGTCGTGGTTTGATGGCTCATTCTGCTTCCTCTGGTTTCCTCACCTTTATGCTTTACAAGCACTTCCTAATACATCTCTAATGTGTCTAATCCTGTATTGGTGTCTTCATCTCAGAGGACCTGAACAAGCATAGCCACGCTAATAGAAAGAAAATAGAAGCCAGTCCTCACAACTTCTCTTTCATCAAACACAGTATTTGAACATCTGGAAAGTTTGTCTTTGTGTCTTACCCTCTTGTCTCAGATGATGAAGTGCCTTCCTCATTCCAAAAGTGGCTCTTCTAACCTACATTCTTGAGTCCATAGTCTTTCACCTGCTCTAAGACCTCACCCTGTTAGTTATTTTCTTCTAAATAGCAACTTTAATCTTGTGTTTTACAACGGATTCTTCCCTGAAACCTTATAAACATGCATAAGTCTCTTCAATCAAACAAATAGACGAGCAAACTTTCAGTTTCAAAGTTCCATTACTATCAACTCCTCAAATTCTAATTCCATCTCCTTCTTTTCTCTTCCTACAAACATAGCCTCTATGAGGTACTGGTTTTCAGAGTCATCTCTTACACTCATTATTAGCCTCTCTGAGTCTCAGTTTCCTCACCAATAAAGTGGAGACCATCATAAAAATCTTCCAAGATATTTGAGGAGGAAATGAGACAATGAACATAATGTGCTTAGCTCAATTTCTGGCACAGAATTGGCATTCAATAAACAGTCATTAGAATTTTTATCTGTAAAATTTCAAGCTTTTTGAAAGCGCAATCAGCAATTCTAAATTCATAGCCTCCCTTCCACCCTCAACTCAATTCTTCCTTGTTATTCTGGAATATTGCTTTGTTTTCAGAGTACTTTATACCTCTAGGTGTTGCCATATTTATCATCTTTGATTATTCAAAAATCATGTACTAAACTTCTACATCCAACTCTAGACTAAATACACACTAAGTGCATGGATAATAACACATGTGGATCTGATGTTGCACCTATAACTGTTCCTAGAGTATAAGAGACACTCAATGAATTGATATTTCCTGAATATGTGATAGATGAGTGACCTATAAAATGTTCACTTGAAAATCCACAGCCTTGGAATTGACTCAGCTCACGTTTGTATCTGTCTTTTGTTTCTCAATCCAGAGTAGAAATAAGAGCTGAAAACGCTGTCACAAGTCATCTCAGGTCTCAACCTTAAAATGTTAGAATTACCAAAAGAAGAAATGGAGGCAAGGGGGTGGAGTGGGGAGAGTAGAAAAGCAGGTATAGAAGCAATTTCCTTTTTGCTGAGGTGATTAGAAAACAAACAAACAAACAAAAAAACACAAATACTAACACTTTTATTTACCACATGAGTAATTATCTATAGTTCTTAAATTTAAGAAAGATTCTAGACAATTTGAACATTAGAGCCTCTAATATTTTTAAAAGCTTAAAATGCTTTAAAGCTTTAAAATGGAAGTTTCAGAATTAAGCTATTTTCTCTAATTAAAAAAAAGCTTTGTTAATTCAAATAAAAACATCTTACAAATTTCTTTTTTACATTTTTTTACACTAAATCATGGCCATTCAAAAATATTAGCATTTTCATCCATAAAGAGACAGAGAGTGACAGAAGAGATTTAAAAAAAAAGGAGACATCAATATGCTGTCTACAAGAAACACACCTTAGAAACAAAGAAGATGGAAAAAATATATATCAAGCAAACAGCTACCAAAAAAGAGCAGGAGTGTCAATCCTAATCTCGGATAAAATAGGCTTTAAAACCAAATCCACCATAAAAGGCAAGGAAGGACATTATATAATGATTAAAGGGAAAATCCACCATAAGGACATAGCCATAATAAATATCTACACACTCAATGACAGGGTTCCAAAATACGTAAAACAAACTCCAACAGCACTGAAAAGAGAAATTGACAGTTCCACAATAACAGTAGGAGACTTCAACAAACCACCCTCAGTAAAGGACATAACATCTAGAAAGAAACTCAACAAAGACACGGAAGATCTAAAGGCCACAATCAACCAACTTGACCTCACAGACATATAGAAACCACTCCACCCAACAACAGCAAAGCATACAGTATTTTCCAATGCACATGGAATGTTCTCCAGAATAGAGGACATCTTAGGCCACAAAGCAACCCTCAACAATATCCAAAACAATGAGATAATACAAAGCATCTTCTCTGATCACAACACCATAAAAGTAGAAATTAGGAAGAGAAAGGAAAAAAAGTCAAATACATGGAAACTGAATAACATCTTGCTTAAAAACCACTGGGTAATAGAAGAAATCAAAGATGGAATAAAAAAAAATTCTTCAACATAATAAAGGGCATCTATACAAAACCAACAGCCAACACTATTCTCAAGAGAGAGAGAGTGAAAACATTCCTCCCTGAGAACAAGAACAAGCCAAGGATGCCGTTTATCACCACTCTTTTTTAACATTGTGCTGGAAAGCCTCGCTAGAGAAATAAGGCAAGATAAAGAAATAAAGGACATCCAAACTGGTAAGGAAAAAGTAAAGCTATCCCTATTAGAGGATGATATGATACTATATATGGAGAACCAAAAGACTCCGTGAGAAAACTACTGAAACAGAAAGATTCAGCAGAGTAACAGGATACAAGATAAACATACAAAAATCAGTTGGATTCTTATACACCAATAAAAAGAACTTTGAAAAGTAGATCAGGAAAGTAATACTATTTATAATAGCCTCCCTCAAGGTAAAATACTTTGGAATAAATTTAACCAGGGATGTAAAAGACCTCTACATAGAAAACTACAAAGTACTATTGCAAGAGACTTACATAAATAGAAAAACATACATGCTTATGGATAGGTAGACTCAACATTATGAAAATGTCAATTCTACCCAGAGCAATCTACAAGTACAATGCAATCCCAATCCAAATACCAACAGCATTCTTAAAGGAGATGGAAAAACTAATCATTAATTTTATATAGAAAGGAAAGACGACCCGGATAAGTAAAGCACTATTGAAGAAGAATAAAATAAGAGGCGTCGCACTACCTGACCTCAGAACCTACTATACAGCTACAGGAGTCGAAAGAGCCTGGTACTGGTACAACAACAGACACACAGACCAATGGAGTAGAATTGAGAACCCAGATGTAAATCCACCTACGGTCACCTGATCTTTGACAAGGCCCAAAGTCTATTAAATGGGGGAAAAGACTGTCTTTTTTTAACAAATAGTGCTGGTAAAGCTTGATGTCCATTTGTAAAAAAATGAAACAAGGCTCATACCTCACACCATACACAAAAACTAATTCAAAATGGATCAAAGACCTAAATGTAAAACCCCAAACTATGAAGACCATAGAAGAAAAAATAGGGTCAATGCACAGCATAAATAGGATGAAAACCATAACTAACAATACACAAACACCAAAAGACAAACTGGATAACTGGGATCTTCTAAAACTTAAACACTTGTCTCATCAAAAGACTTCATAAAAAGAGTAAAAAGAGAACCTACAGACTGGGGAAAAAAATTGGCTATGGCATATCTGACAAAGATCTAATCTCTAAAATCTATAGGAAAATCTAACACCTCTACAACAAAAGATAAACAATCCAATTAACAAATGGGCAAAGGATATGAACAGACTTATCACTAAAGAAGACATTCAGGTAGCTAACAGATACATGATGAAATGCTCGAGATCACTAGCCATTAGAGAAAAGTAAATCAAAACAACAATGACATACTATCTCACCCCGACATTACCGGTAAGACTCAAAAAAAAAAAAACAAATATTGGAGAAGTTGTTGTAGGGAGTTTGGAACTCTTATGCACTGCTGGTTGGAATGCAGAATGGTATGACCATTTTGGAAAATGATATGACACTTCCTTTAAAAAGCTAGAAATAGACAAACACCCTGAGGAGCCGAAATACTGGGCTGAGGGTTATGAGGACCATAGTCTTGGGGAACATCTAGCTCAATTGGCATAACATAGTTTATAAACAAACTGTTTTGCATTCTACTTTGGTGAGTAACGTCTGGGGTCTTAACAGACTGTGAGTGGCCATCTAAGATACTCCACTGGTCTCACCCCTTTGGGAGCAAGGGAGAATGAAGAAAACTAAAGACACAAGGGAAAGATTAATTCGAAGGACTAATGGACCACAACTACCGTGGCCTCCACCAGACTGAGTCCAGTACAACTAGATGGTGTCCGGCTGCCACCACCGACTGCTCTGAGAGGGGTCACAATAGAGAGTCCCAGACAGAGCTGGAGAAAAATGCAGAACAAAATTCAAACTTACAAAAAAAGACCAGACTTACTGGTCTGATGGAGACTGGAGAAACCCCAAGAGTGTGGCCCTAGCCACCTTTTTAACTAAGTACTGCAGTCACTCCTGAAGTTCACCCTTCAGCCAAAGATTAGATAGGCCCATAAAACAAACAATACACATAGCTCAACCATGTATACGAGATTAAATGGGCACAACAGCCCAGGGACAATGATGAGAAAGCAGGAGGGGACAGGAAAGTTGGACGAATGGAAGTGGGGAACCCAAAGTCAAGAAAGGCAAGTGTTGACACAACCAAGGGGTTGGCAACCAATGTCACAAAACAATACAGGTATTACTTATTTAATAAGAAACTAACTTGCTCTGTAAATCTTTATCTAAAGCACAATAAAAAGAAGTTAACAGCTTTGGAAACATTATGAGGCAGTTGTACTCTGTCCTACAGAGTCCCTGTGAGTTGGAATTGACTAGATGGCAATGGGTTTTGGTATATATATATACACACACACAAGGTAAACAAGGACATTTAATCATTTATCAATAATAAATATCCTACTGTAGGGCTTGCATGTTGCTGTGATGATGGACCCTATGTCACCAGTATTCAAATACCAGCAAGGCCACCCATGGTGGACTGGTTTCAGTGGAGCTTCCAGACTAAGACAGATGAGGAAGAAGGACCTGTCAGTCTACTTCTTAAAAAAATTAGCTTGTGAAAAACTTATGAATAGGAGTGGAACATTGTCTGATACAGTGCTGGAAGATGAGCCTCTCAGGTTGGAAGTCACTCAAAATACGACTGAGAAAGAGCTGCCTCCTCAAAGCAGAGTCAACCTTAATGATGGGAATGGAGTTGACCTTTTGGGACCTTCATTTACTGATGTGGCACAACTCAAAATGAGAATAAACAGCTGCAAACATCCATTAATAATCAGAAGGTTGAATGTATGAAGTATGAATCTAGGAAAGTTAGAAATCGTCAAAAATGAAATGCAATGCATAAACAGCAGTATTTTAGGCATTAATGAGCTGAAATGGACTGGTATAAGCCATTTTGAAGCAGATAATCATATGGCCTATGATGCTGAGAATGACAATTTAAAGAGGACTGATGATGAATTCATTGTCAAAAAGAACATTTCAAGATATACCCTGTATATCTGCAGTCTGAAATTGATCAAATATGTAATCAAGATGCATTGATAATTACTGGCGATTGAAATGCAAAAGTTGGAAACAAAGAAGGATTGGTAGTTGGAAATATGGCCTTGGTAGTAGAAATGATGCTGGAGATCACTTGAGAGAATTTTGCAAGAATTTTGCAATAAATTTGCAATTTCTTCATTGCAAATACCCTTTTTCAGCAACATAAATGGAGACTATACACGTGGACCTCGCC
>NW_004444137.1:594122-595000 GCF_000243295.1 Trichechus manatus latirostris | reverse complement strand
TGGAGATCATGACAGCTCCAGGGAAGTGGCTCTAAATCAGAATGTTGCCTCCTGTCTAATATCAACCTTTCTTCCTTATTTGAGTGATGACTCCTGCTTAAGCTGAGCAACATGTTCCCAGCAGATGGCAGATTTCCTGGAGGCGGCTGTGGCATATTACCAAACTAGCTTACTTTGCTGATATATTTTAAGGTTCCAAGAGGTATTCATAAATGACAAGTCTGTTAATATGTGGAGATATTTTTCCAGGGAAATTCTAATCAACCATGAGAAAAAAAATAAAATGAGAGTTAGATCATAAAACGACCAATATCAGGAAAGATGCAATAATCTTGATAGGCTTTATGTTTGCTCAATGCATATAAACCAAAGAAAAAAACCCGTTGCCATCGAGTTGATCCCAACTCGGTGCATATATGTGCACGTAAACCTAGAGCACTCAGTTTTCCTTATTTAAGTATAGTTTTGTTCTCCATGTATGTTTTAGCCACTTAAAGTCAGTTGCTTTGCTTTTCCTCTCCATCGGCCCATTTAAGACCTTTTAAAGCATTTGCAAATGATGATGAAACACTCCCTGCAAATGAACTTAAGCAATTAAAATAAAAAATGCTCTCTGGAAAAGTTACTGTTCAGAACAAATCAGAACCAAGGGAACACACAGAAGTGATACAAAGCAGAGCTGGGTAGGATGCCAACCTCTATTTTCCTGGTAGACCTGCAAGAGCACATCTTCCCAAGGAGAACTGGACTTGCCTTGATGTGGGAGGAAAGCACTCCACCCTGGAGCAAGTTGTGCCCAAGGTAATTCCTGAAAAGCAGAAGGAAGGAGGCAGCAGCAGGTGACAACGCCCTTTCAATCTCTCCTTTCCTGGATGAGG
>NW_004444137.1:591095-592165 GCF_000243295.1 Trichechus manatus latirostris | reverse complement strand
TGTGGGAATAACTTCACAGAGAGGCAGGATTCGAGTAGCACCTGAAGGATGAGGACATTTTAAACAAAGGGTGAGCTAGCACGCCTTCCAGCTACCAGTTAGAATGTGACCGATGTGACGAGGAAAAACCTGCAAGATGCATCTTCAGGCAGAATCGGTTTAGTGATTAGTGAGAATAAAGTAGGAAAAATCAACTGGGTCTAACTTATGCATCAGTCTGAGGTTGGTATTTTTTCTGTGCGTTCTCCCTTCAGTTCTTGTTGTATTCAGTGTGCATCACATTGTCCATGGCCTCTTCCTAAATATATACATGTCAGTTTGCCACTGAGTAGCTGCTGACTCATGGTAACCCCATATGTATCAGAGTACAACTGTGCTCCATGGGGTTCCCACGGGCTGATGTTCTCGAAGTAGAACGCCAGGCCTTTCTTCTGAGGTGCCTCTGTGGACTCAAAACTCCAGTCTTTTGGTTAGTAGCTGAAGGTGTTAACCATTTGTGCCACCCAGTGACTCCAAATATATACACACCCCTGTTAATTGATTTCCAACTCAGCAGTGATGGGCCCCTCTTCCTTCATGGTTTTGCCACTATCTGTGTTTCATGACATGAGCAGAATCACTAAGATCTCTTAACACTAATGGGCTTGAAGAAAACATTATTAGGAAAGTCAGTACTGATATGTGAGTTTCCTGAAACTTATGTGACTCAAGGAGAATTTTCTCTTCAGCCTATACAGCTTTTTCTTCCCAATAAACTAATTAATTAGTTGTAGCAGCCCTATAGGACAGAGTAGAACTCCCCTACAGGGTTTCCAAGGCTGTAATCTTTACAGGAGCAGATCTCCCCTGTAGCCGCTGGTGGGTTTGAACCACCAACATTTTGGTTAGTAGATGAGAGCTTTAACCACTGAGCCACCAGAGGTCCTCTAATTAATTAAATTAGTTCCCCTTTAATCAGTTATTAATTAAATTATGTTTTAAAAGGCCACAGTGAACGGATGTTGCTTTATCTTAAAACCTCTGGGTTCACCTAATACATTGCATAAACACAACACGAACCATAAGTAACA
>NW_004444137.1:587480-588495 GCF_000243295.1 Trichechus manatus latirostris | reverse complement strand
AGCATTTGTTCACAAAGTCAGTAAGGTTCTGTAGCAGTGATTCTAGGCTAGGAGCTTCTGGGTGCAGAATTAGGGCCTTCCCCCAAAGGATATACCCGCTTTTCCTTTGCCTACAGAACTTTCACCCAAGCTCTTTAGACCCAAAATAGCAGATGTTGAATTGCTTACAGACAGAAGCCCCAATAATCACTGTTGTGCATCAGCAGGATCTTTGTTTAACACCAATGGCACCAATACTCTTTTTTCTCAAAGATGGACCATCCCTTTCTTTCATTGCACTCTTTCTGTACTCATGGGCTGTATGACCCAGCAGCTTTCTCGGTAGCCTATGTAATCTTGGACAAGTTCTTTGAGTTAATTTTTGCTGTTGTTCAAGGTATATTTATTTTCAGAAAACTATAATAGAAGATACACTAGAGAAAGTGAAGTCTATCATACTTGAAGAGAGAATTATTATCCCGTCTTGTGGGCAGAGTAAGTGTTAGCAGTATTTGGTTTTCTCTCAGAGTGAAGCTGAGCCTCCTGGGTCTTGTTTCCAATTGCTTTCTAATAAGAGAACATTACTACCAGACTGATTTACCCTTTTTTCTTTCAGCTATGTAAATGGTATTGTCAAGATTATTACACCAAGTGAAAACATTATGCCAAGAATATTACAGCTTCCATGAATCACTTGTTGAAGGCTCAAAGCTTTCCTGAGGGAGATTGATTGAAGTGTATTTTAAAAAGCCCTTATTAGAAGACCACTGTGAGCATTTTCTTTAATGTAAATAATTTTTTATCCTAATGAAGACTAAGGAAGAATGGTGAGCAAAAATCCATTTTAATCAGTGAGATTTGCATGTACAGACATCTTAGGAAAGACTATAACCTCAAAAGCAATGTACAGGCTCCATGTATGTCTTCTATTTTATCAAATTTTTTAAAATGAAAGCAAAGACATTCTTCCACTTCATTTTTTTTTTTCTTCTTACGTTGGTTAATGAAGATGCTATATTCAAATTCTAGGACGATT
>NW_004444137.1:584406-585742 GCF_000243295.1 Trichechus manatus latirostris | reverse complement strand
AACCACCTAAGATAAAAACAAAATGATATTTGCAAAATGGTATTCAGTTTCATTAAGAGAAATCTAGAAAATGAATACCTTTATTTACTTATTTATTTTAAATAACATAATGTGCTTCTGGTCTTCAGAACTCACTTTAACTCCATAGTCACCAAAACTATCAATTAGAATAGTCAGACAATAAAAAATATTTGAAACTTTTTCTACATGCCATGAACAATCAGTACTAACGGTAGCAAGGCACAGTCTCCTACCTCCATGTTTACAACACGTGGTGAGAACAGACACTACTACAGATACTACAGTTTGAGAGGGCACTGATGAACTTGGGAACACTAAGGATTTCCCCAGTTTGGTGGGAATATGGTCAGATAAGCCATCGTAGGAGATGACATTTGTGCTGCAATAAAACTGAGGGTGGTGAAAATCACCTAAATGTCCATCAATGGGTGAATGGAGAAACAAAATGTACATACATACAATGGAATATTACTCAGTCATAAGGAGAATGAAGTCCTGATGCATGCCACTACATAGACGAACCTTGAAAACATTACTCTAAATAAGTCAGTCGAAAAAAGACACAGATTATATGATTTCACTTACATGAAATTAGCAAATAGATAGAAACCAAAGATTACTAGTAGTTACTAGGGGTGGGAGGGAGGGGATGGGGGATAACATCCAACCCAAAGAGAGCCCCTGCTTCCTTGGACCTTCCTTTAATTACCCAACAGAAGCACAATCCTAGAAGACATTGTTTTCTAACACTCTCTTTCTGAGATACACATTATTTCCCATCATGTGTGCTCTCCCTCCCTGCAATAAGTAATAAGTCCAATTGTATGATTCCACAGGTTCTTGGTAGTCTTTAGCTGAGGGACATTGACATTCTTTTCAGGCAATCACTCAGTGATGTACATTACATCACCTCACTCCCTCTTCCTATGAACCCACTGTCTGATGTCCAGGTGGAGATGACCCTTAGCTATATGGATGCCTAGGCCCATCACCACTACAGTGCTATTGGATTTGGTCAGGAGGAGGAATCACAGATGACCCCAAAGCTGTATCCTGAAAGGACGTAGAACTAAGTTTATTGTGTGGTCTTGAGACCAAATTCTACTTTACAGTTTTCCCTAGTTCTTATGTTTCCTTTTTTTTTTATATTCACATCCCTCTTTTTATTTATTTATTTATTTTTAATGTTGTTGGTGAAGAATATTTATTTATTTTTCTGTTTTAGTTGTACTTCAGGTGAAAGCTTACAGAACAAATACTTTCTCATGAAACAGTAGTACACATATTGTTTTATGACATTGGTTAACAACCCCAC
>NW_004444137.1:582199-583015 GCF_000243295.1 Trichechus manatus latirostris | reverse complement strand
CAAGCCCCCAACAGACAGCAAAGCATTTTGGAAGCACTGGAAGCCTTGAAATCTGAACTCTCCATAGAAACTAACACTCTGCCAGCCTTGGCAACAACAATAAATATTGTGGCTCCCTCTCCTGTCTACCCTACTTTTCTTCATCATGGGACACATAGATTTTGTATGAGTCTGGTCAGAGCCTCTGCAGCTACTTTTATTTGTCCTGAGAATTATTTTCCATCTTTTTTATAGCTGTCCCCCATTAGAGAGCAGTTTGTCTAAGAGTCTGCTTCTTGTCCACTGTCACTGGATCTCAGTGCCATCCCACCAGGCATCTTCTTGTTCATTTAGATCCTTTATTCCCTCACAAAACTTTGTTTCTCTTCGTCCTGCTGGAAAGTGAATATAGAAGCATACAGTAGTGGACAAGGTCAGGGACGAGGAAGAGGGGTTCAGGTGCCCAGACTGTGTAATAGGGAGATCTCAAGTTGGTTTTGTTTGGTTTCCTGCAAGGCTCATGGGAAAGCAACCCTTCCTCTATACCCTCAACACCATCATTACCACACCAGACGCCCAGGGCCATGTCTGCCTTCTCTAGAGGTTCCCGTTTCCCCAGGATCTTGGTAAGCTTTCTCAAGTTGCACTGAATGTTCTTGATGCTCAGCCCACCTAGACCCCTCCACTCCCTCACTCTCTGTCCTCACTCCCAACGCCCTGCTGCTCGCCTCTTTGACTGATTGGCCCTGCTCAACCTTGAAGATGCAGCTCAGACAGAGTCTGTCCCTCCCACTTTCAGGATCTCAGTCCTCGCTAACTTGGAAGCTCTGAATTATA
>NW_004444137.1:569882-572104 GCF_000243295.1 Trichechus manatus latirostris | reverse complement strand
GATGGGAAGCCTAGGGGGCAGTGAGTTGAAGATAATGGTGATGGAATAATTTGGAAAAGGATAGTGAGAATAGCAGCACAACTGGAAGAAGGTAATCGATGTCACTGAATTGCACATGTAGAAATTTTTGAAATAGGGTATCTTTGGCTATGTATATTTTCACCAAAAAAGAAAAAAGGTCCTCCAAGTTCGAGAAGGGAGAGTGTTGATATGTCGTGGGGTTGTTAACCAATGTCATAAAACAATATGCATGCTGACGGTATAATGAGAAACTATTTGCTCTGTAAACCTTCACCTAAAGCACAATAAAAAAAAAATTAAAAACAGAAATCAAAAAGCAGCAATTTTTGATCGTTACAAGAGAGGGGAGGGGTTGGGATGGAAAAACACTAAATAAACAATAGATAAGTGATAACTTTGGTGAAAAGTAAGACAGTACACAATACTGGGAAAACCAGCACAAATTGTACAAGGCAAGGTCATGGAAGCTCCACAGACACATCCAAACTCCCTGATGGACTGAATTGCTGGGCTGACGGCCATGGGGACCATGGTCTTGTGGAACATCTAGCTCAATTGGATAACATAGTTTATAAAGATAGTGTTCTACATTTTACTTTGGTGAGTAGCCTCTGGGGTCTTAAAAGCCTGAGAGTGGCCATCTAAGATATTCCACTGGTCTAATCCATTTGGGAACAAGGGAGAATGAAGAAAACTAAAGATACAATGGAAAGATTAGTCCAAAGGACTAATGGACCACATCTACCGTGGCCTCCACCAGACTGAGTCCAGCTACCACCACTGACTGCTCTGACAGTGATCACAATAGCGGGTCCTGGACAAAGCTGGAGAAAAATGTAGAAGAAAATTCTAACTCACAAAAAAAAAAAGACCAGACTTACTGTCCTGACAGAGACAGGAGAATCCCCAAGAGTATGGACTCCAGACACCCTTTTAGCTCAGTAGTGAAGTCACTGTTGAGGTTAATCCTTCAGCCAAAGATTACACAGGCCCATAAAACAAAATGAGACTGAATGGGAACATGATCCCAGGGCAAGGACTAGAAGGCAGGAGGGGACAGGAAAGCTGGTAATAGGGAACTCAAAGTCGAGAAGGGAGAGTGTTGACATGTCGTGGGGTTGTTAACCAATGTCATAAAACAATATGTGTACTAACTGTTTAAAGAGAAACTAGTTTGTTCTGTAAACCTTTATCCAAAGTACAAAAATAAAAAACCTTATATGGTGAATCCTGTGAGAGCTGAAACTGAATGGGACTGCCTTGTTTTTATGGGTCTTGAAAGTTTTCTATCTTTTCTGGTACAGTCTTATCACTTTTCTACTGCTCATTTTAGTCAAAAATATTTGTGTTTTCCTTTTCTGACAGGCTTCCACCTCACACAGTTTCCAGCTTCCACAGGTTTTACTGTCTAAACTTCTGATATTCCAATATTTGAATATCTAGTTGGCAGCAAGAAGTAATTTATCATGTTTTCTCAACAATCACATTGATCTCATATATCATTTAAGGCTTCATGATGATTAAGTGTATTTAATAAATTCAGGAACAAGTTGAGAAATATTCCTTAGGGAGTAAAGCACATGAACACAACTCTCCACACCTTAAAACCCATTGCTGCGGAGTCAATTCCAACTCATAGCTCTGTACCTTAGGTGATTTCAAATCCGTTAGCCAAAGGCACTGTTGTTCCTACAAAAGCACTACATCAGGCGCATAACTGGAACACTGAGGGAGAAGATAATGTAATAGAGTCCCACCATAATTTTCAAGAAGCTTAGAGTCCTTTGGAACTGTTACGGTTGCTGGGCTTCTTTGGAAAGTAATCTAAGTGAATTAGTAAATATTCCATTCAATTACAAATCAAGACTTTGCCATATTCAGGAGACTCTAACAAATGAAACTATGAAATTGTTTAATACTAGGGGTAACTAAATTATAGTTATATATCACCAGAATCTTCATCTATGAATGAAATAAACAAATTAATTCCAAGTACGCAACTTCCCTGCTGATGTGGAACATTGGCAATTGGTTTCTCATGATTCCCAGTATTGTGTGATTGTCCACCATTTTGTCATCTGATGTGATTTTCCTATGTGTTGTAAATCCTACCTCTATGATGTTAATGAGGTTGGATTATTGGCAGTTATGGCAGTAAGGCAGGACTCAATCTACTAGATTAGGTTGTGTTTTAAGCCAAT
>NW_004444137.1:542805-568897 GCF_000243295.1 Trichechus manatus latirostris | reverse complement strand
TAAAGCTATACTAGAGAATATTTTAGGATGGTGTTTAATTTTCTTGATTTTAAATTTATATCCTATTAGCTTGAATTTGATGCATATACATTTGTTTTAGAGGGCAGTGGTGGGTCAGTGGTAGAATTCCTGCCTTCCATGTGGGAGACTCAGGTTTGGTTCCTGACCAATTCACCTCATGCACAGCCACCACCTGTCTGTCAAGGGATGCTTGTATGTTGCTATGATGCTGAACAGGTTTCAGCAGAGCTTCCAGACTAAGACGGGCTAGGAAGAAAGGCGTGGTGATCTACTTCTGAAAATCAGCCAGTGAAAACTCTATGGATCAAGACAGTCAGATCTCATTGTGTAAGAAGTTGCTATGAGTTGGGGCTGACTCTACAGCAGCTAACAACAAAGACATTTGTTTTAGACTAAACTTATGTGGTCTTTATGCACAGACTCTGTGGTTCACAATAATTATTAAAAAAGCATTTGAGAAGGCGGGAAGCTAATTTCTGGTGCCTCTGTCATCCATATTTTCTGGCGCATAGAAATTGAGTTTGTATACTGGTACTTATTTTACAGACAAGCAAAATAGAATTGTTTGAATAAATGCTTATTCAAGTTGAAAAAGATGGAAGAGATAGAACTCAGAACGATGAATATTTTTTTTACCAAAAAATCCAATCATTGCACTCTGTAAAAAATACTAATATAACGTCAATCCCATTGTTTCCCTCAATTCTTCTATCAGGAATGAGCACAGCTCCAGGTAGCTTGTTGATGCTTCACATCTCATTTAATATTCAAAAATATAATGTAAAAAGTATGATTTCACTTTTTAGAAAAGTGCAATCTGAGGCTAAGGCAGTAAATAGTCTGTTCGAGCAGGGATTTCAGCCTCATTCTTTGGAGCTAGAGTTCTGGTGCTTAAACTCATAGTCAAAAAAAAGAAAAAGACATTCTCACAAAAGAGGTTTCCAGCTTATATACTGTAACATAATGATGAGTGAACAAGAAGCCTTTCCCTGAAAAACGTCTTTCAATATTACAGTAATTTACTTTAAATTCAATAAATGTTCAAGAAAGTCTTAAAGCAAAAGAGAATAAGATAAAATTTCTGCCCTCAAGGAGATGATAGACTAGTGGGGATGCTGTGGTACGCACAGTGTAATTAGGAAACCAAATAGAAAGTCAAAAGCACCCTGAGAAAGTGCCAGAGAAGTAAAGGGCCCCCCTGTGGGGAATTCTAACATTATTTCTGTTTGGGGTGGATTTAAAAGGGTTTCTGGAGGAGGCGATACTGATATATGCACATGTATAAGAGAAGTGGCTGCAACAACGGGATTAAGCATGGCAACAATTGTGAGGATGGCACAGGACTGGGCAGTGTTTTGTTCTGTTGTACGTAGGGTCACTATGAGTAGGAGCCAACTCAACAGCACCTAACAACAACAACGACAACATACAACAAGAGGCTCATTCTAGTCCTAATCCATGGACAGAGATGTGGAGAAGGATGTGTATCGGAGAAATGATGAATAGATTTGTTTGGGTGGGACCTCGCAGAGTATATTAGTTTCCTGGGGTTGCTATAATAAAATAAAATAACACAAACTGAAGGCTTATAAGAACAAAAATTTATAATTACAGTTCTGGAGGCTAGAAATCTGAATTCAGGGTGTTGGCAGGGCCATGCTTTCTTTGTCCACTCTATGGGAAAATCCTTCTTTGTCTCCTCCAGTTTCAGGTAGTCACAGGCACGTTTTGGCTTGTAGATACATCTTCACATGTATTTGATTTCCTCCTGTGTGTCTCCTTGTACCTCTTCTCCTCTTTAATAAAGACACCACTCAGAATGGATTAGGATTCACCCTATTCATTTATGACCTCATGTTAATTTAACTGATAACATCTTCAAAGACTATTTCTAAACAAGGTCACTTTCACAGGTAATGCAAGTTAGGACTTCAATGGATATTTTTGCTAGACACTATTCTATCTATACACAGAGGATTAAAAGAAATCAACCTTGAAGAGATGCACTACAGCCAAATTTAGAATGGCCTTGAAAGCAAAGATAAGAAAATGGAAAGTCATTGAAGGATTTTAGCAATAAAGGAGCATCAATTAAAAATTCTTTTAGAATAAAATGGTGCCCACTTGCTCTGTCCACACAAATTTCCAAAGCTTTCCATTTCAGAACATTATCTCTATCTGTATGCTTCCACAACTCCTTGTACATGGTTTTATTTCAGGACTCAATGTCATTTGTCCCACTTATCAAAAGCTAAAAGTCAAGGGTATGGACATTCTTATCCCTAAGATGCAGTCAGTAGGGATTGATAATGCCCAAAGTATACACAAGAGAAGAAAACAAAAGACGAAATAAAGAAGCTGAGATAGGGGAGCAAAATAAAGGTTAAAGAAGACAAGAAAGGAAAACTAAAGGGAGACGATGTTTTACGTAAAGAGGGACGGAGAACACGATCATGCATGATATCGTTCTTAAGGAAAGAAGGTTAGTGATCACTATTTTATAGCGGTTTATGCGTTCCAGTAAATTACTCATGATCAACCATCATAGTCAGGTACAGAATCCAATAGTTCAGTGGGAAGTGACCAAAGGCCTCAGAGTTCTGACATGCCCAT
Source organism: Trichechus manatus latirostris (assembly GCF_000243295.1). Lineage (NCBI taxonomy): Eukaryota > Metazoa > Chordata > Mammalia > Sirenia > Trichechidae > Trichechus > Trichechus manatus. The sequence goes on along the minus strand of NW_004444137.1, from coordinate 566,263 downwards.
CGATTTTTACAGCCCTATTAACGATGTCACAATAACCACACCCAGTGAGGAAAACAATGAACTTTAGTCACTATCTTAGTCCGGGTTCTCTAGAGGAGTGAAGGGGTGATATGTAGATCTCAATCCAAAACCTGCAGATCAGGCGGCAGGCCAGAGACTTCTGCAGGCTTATGTCCCAGGGACCGGCGCTCAGATGGCAAGAAGAGTTCAAGGTTGAGAGACGATGGGCTTTGCCAGGACATCCATTTTGGTACTGGAGGTAGGCCACACCCTCAAGGAAATTCCCTTTTGAACTGATTAGCTAATGACATCAGATCACGTCATGGAAGGTGATTACACTACGTTACATTATGGAAGAGTAACCAGCCCAGTATCTAATAAATCACTGAGAATCATATCCGAGGTAAGTTGACACATATCATTAACCATCACAGTCTACCTTTTGTAAACTTGGCATCTATACACCTCTCCCTAAACCATACATAATCTCCAAATCAAGATAACTATAAAGTCATACTTGCACTAACGTGATACAAGTAATATGCATACAACAGAAAATGTACTACCCCTCTTACATTCTTTATTTTTATTTTATTAGATGTAATGGGATAAGGGAAGGAAGAAAACAAAGATATTTGCTACATATGCATACGTACACGCACAAAAATGTCTAACAAAACAAGGAAGAAATACTCATAACAACTACAGTCCTTTCTGCAACTGGTCACGTAGTTGTCGCTGGTATTTAGAATAGAACTACATTCTTCACTAAAAAAAAAACAAAAAAAAAAAAACGGTTGCTGTAGAGTCGGTTCTAACTCATAGGAACCCTATAGGACAGAGTAGAACTGCCCCACAGGTTTTTTGAGGCTATAATCTTTACAGACGCAGACTGCCACATCTTTCTCCCCCAGAGCAGCTGGTGGGTTTGAACAGCTGACCCTTTGGTTGGCCCGAAGCGCTTAACCAGTGAGCCACCGGGACTCCATGTTTTTTCACTATGCATTCCATATTCCCTTTGTCCTCAGCAAGTACCTCAGCTGGTTGTGGTTCTTTGCCTGCTGGAGTGACCCAAACTTTATTCCTGAAAAATATGGGCCCTTAGAAGTTCTGTCTGAATTGGGTTGTTATAGTTTTCCACTGAGTTTAATCACAGGGCATGGTAGTACTAAGAGACACCCAAAGAGATTTTCGGTATTCTAGACACACTCTTCTTTACCTTCATTGTGTAACAACTGTCAATTTCTTCTTGGTTAACAGGTTCAGTAACACCAATCAATATAGTAAGTCCCTTCTTTGCCTGTTGATTCAGAGGTAAAAGGAGCCCAAAGATGCCAGCTGGCATTCTTAATTTCCAGTTAAGTGGAATCATTGTTGTGTCTCCTGGTGGGAGTATTCCTCCCTTTGCAACTAAGACTTCTAGACAAGCAGGTCATAGGGCCATAAGGACACGAAACAAAAATTTTGCAGATGGGCAGCTAGGGGTAATAATGAGTAGTATGGCTTCCATTTCCACCCCTTGATTTCTGGACCTATGAATCCTGACTATGGGAGATACAGCATCATATGTTGGGTGCTGGTTTAGAACATATATAGCCTCATGGAGAACACTGCCCCAGCCTTGCAAAGTATTGCCACCTAGCTGGCACCATGATTAAGTCTTTAAAAGACTGTTCCATCGTTCTATCAAGTCAGCTGCTTCAGGATGATGGGGGACATGGTAAGACCAGTAAATTCCATGAGTATGGGCCCATTGCCACACTTCATGTGCTGTGAAGTGAGTTCCTTGATCCAAGGCAATTCTGTGTGGGATACTATGATGGTGGATAAGGGTTTCCACATCCACAGAAGGTAATTTTGGCAGAAGAGTTGCACACAGGAAAGGCAAGTCTGTATCCACAGTATGTGTCTACCCCAGTAAGGACAAAACACTGCCCTTTCCATGATGGAAGCAATACAATGTAATCAACCTGCCACCAGGAATGATCACCGTGAGGAATGTTGCTATATAGGGATTTGGTGTAGGTCTTTGCTACTGGCATATTGCTTACTCATGGCTGTAGCCAAGTCATCCTTGCTGAGTAGAAGTCCATGTTGCTCCACCCATGCATAATCTCTATCCCTGCCACCACAGCTGTTTAGTTCATGAGCACATTGGGTCATGACAGGAGTGGCTAGGGAAAGAGACTGACTGGTATCCACAGAACACGTCATTCTATCCACCTGATTGTTAAAATCCTCCTCTGCTGAGGTCACCCTTCAGTGAGCATACACATGAGAAACAACTATCTTCACTTTTTTGGTCCATTCAGAGCAGTCTATCCACATAACTTTTCCCCATACCTCCTTGTCACCAATTTTCCAATCATGTTCCTTCCATGTCACGGACCATCCAGCCAAATCATTGACCATAGTCCATGAATCAGTATACGATCACACATCTGGTCATTTCTCCTTCCAAGCAAAGTGAACAACCAGGTGCACTGCTCAAAGTTGTGCCCATTGGGAGGATTTCCCTTCATCACTGTCCTTCAGGGAGGTCTCAGAAAGGGACTGTAGTGCTGCCACTGTCCACTTTTGAGTGGTGCTTGCATATCACACAGAACCATCTGTAAATCAGATATGAGTGTTCTCTTTCTCAGAACTGATCATAAGGCACACTCAATAAGGCCATTGGAGCAGGCTGGGAAAGAAAAGGTAATGTAACAGGAGTGGACACTATGGACATTTGGGTCACTTCCTCATGTAATTTACTTGTGCCTTTAGGTACTCCTTGAGCTCAATCTCGTATATATCACTTCCGTATTTGGAGGAAGGGCTGCTGTACACTTCTGAATTTATGATTCCGTGGATCAGGCAACGTGCAGTTCATGAGGGGCAACTTAGGGGACATGTTAACTTGTTGGCTCATAGTTAAGTGTCCAGTCTCTACTAAGGCCCAGTAACAAGCCAAAAGCTGTTTCTCAAAAGGAGTGCAGTTATCTGCAGAGGATGGCAAGGCTTTGTTCCAAAACCCCAAGGGTCTGTGCTGTGATTCACCAATAGGGGCCTGCCAGAGATTCCAAACAGCAACTGACACTTCAGGCACCATTGGATCACAGATAATATGGCCCAATTGGCAGAGCAGGTTGCACAGCAGCCTGGATTTATTGCACAGCCTTCTCTTGTTTTGAACCCCACTCAAAACTAGCAGCTTTTCAAGCCACTTGGCAGATAAGTTGGAGTAGCACGTTCAAATGAAGGATATGTTGCCTCTAAAATTCAAGGAGGCCATCAGACATTGTGCTTCCTTTTTAGTTGTAGGATGGGCCAGATGCAACAACTTATCCTTCAATTTAGAAGGAATATCTCGACGTGCTCCACATCACTGGACCCTTAGAAATTTCACTGAGGTGGAAGGTGCCTGAATTATTGTTGGGTTAATTTCCTACTCTCTGGCATGCAAATGTCTTACCAGTAAGTCTAAAATAATTAATAATTCTTCCTTACTAGGTCCAGTCAGCATAATGTCATCTATGTAATGGACCCGTGTTATGTCTAGTGGAAGAGAATGGCGATCAAGTTTCCTGCAGACCAAATGATGACATAAGGCTGGGAAGTTGATATACTACAGAAGTAGGAGAGTGAAGACGTATTGCTGGCCTTGCCAGCTGAAGGAAAAACTGCTTCTGATGGTTTTTAGAAACAGGAATCATGTAAAAGTTATTGGACAAATCAATAGCTGCATACCTGGTACCAGGAGGTGTGTTAATTTGTTCAAGCAATGAAACCACATCTGGAACAGCAATTGTAATTGGAGTCACCACCTGGTTAAGTTTATACTAATACAGTGTCATTCTCCAAGATCCATCTTTTCTGCACAGGCCAAATAGATGAGTTGAATGGGGATGTGATGGGAATCATGATCCTTGCATCTTTCAAGTCTTTGACGGTGGCATTAATCTCTGCAATTCCTCCAGAAATGCTCTATTACTTTGGTTTACTATTTTCCTAGGTATGAGAATTTCTAATGGCTTCCACTTTGTCTTTCCCACCATAATAGCCCTCACTCCACATGTCAGGGATCAATGTGGGAATTCTGCCAGTTGCTGAGTATGTCTATTTCAGTTATGCATTTTAGAACTTGGGAAATAATTACAAAATGGTTTCCGGGAAACATCGGACCCACTGTGAGATGGACCTGAGCTAGGACTCCATTAATAACCTGACCTTCATATGCCCTTACGCCAACTGGTGGACCATAATGATGTTTTGGGTCTACCAGAATTAATGTCAATTCAGAGCCAATGTCCAGTAATCCTCAAAAAGCCTGATTGTTTTATTTTCCCCAGTGAACAGTCACTTTGGTAAAAGGCTGTAAATACCTTTGGAGAAGTCTGAGAGAAAGATTAACAGTATAAATTGTTGGCAGTGTAGAAGGGTCCTTCCTCTAGGGGACCTGGCCTCCTTCTCAATCAAGGGATTATGGGTCTGTAGACTGATTCAAGTCTGGGAATTGATTGAGAGGATATGATTCTCTGGTGATTCAAGTTAAACGGCTTATAGGGATCAAGTAAATAGTAGCTTTCACATCTTTTTCACTTCTAGGGACACCATGATTAATTAGATATTTCCATAAATCCATGTGTGGCAGATTATTCTTCTTGACTTCTTGACTCTGCTGTCCATTACAGTAACCACGCTCACCTTGTTTTTGGTGATTAAGTGCCTCCACTTGGCCCTGTCACCCCAGGATGCAATCACCCCATTATAGTTAGGTTCCCCAATAAAGTGACGGTAGTTCCCACTGTAATATGTCCGCTTCACAGAAGAGCAATCACAGCAGTCTTCATGGATGCTGGGGTTCCCCTCCCAAATTTATTCCTCACAGTTGTGGCGAAAGGTGTGTCCTCTGGGCACTCCCTGGTTGGGTGGGTGGGTCTGACATGATCAATTCACTCTAACATTCCAATTTCCCTAAGCCTTTGGATACTTTCTTCTATAATATATCAAAGCAGTTCTGGCATTTCAACTTCATTTAGCATAGATGACATTTTTTGTCCACTTTTCAGTCAACAAACCAAATAAACTATTAGATCCTTTTCTAACCCCTTAAGCTGAAACATTGAACTAAGAATCAATGCTTAGTGCACCAACATCTATAAATGGAGACTGATTCAAGTTCGTGTTCCTTGAATCATTATCACACACCCTTAATAGCCATTCTTACACATATTCCCCAGATTTCTGTCTGTATACATTAGAAAATTTAAGTCATTCTTTTGTATTATATCATACTTCCTAGTGAGTTACACTTGGTACCTCCCCCTTTGGGTCCCGATAGGACTTAAGTTATAGGTCTAGAAGCAGAGCAGAGTAGGGGGGTGGAGCCTGAGAACACTGACCAATGTTTTGCAAGGCGTGCGGCTCAGGAGGTGCCACAGACAAGAATTTCTAGGCAAAGCTGGATTAATCTCTTCAGATGGGGACAGAAGGGCAGATATTACTGATAAAGGTGGCTCAGCAGACAATGTTGGATCAGTCTATTCAGATGAAAGTGAGGGGGTTTGTTCTGCTGGCAAGCGTAGTTCAACAGAATTTAGAGGGTCAGTGTCCCCACCTTCAAGATTATCTGCTTATATGTCCCCATTCCAATGATCAGGATCTCATTTCTTCCCAATTAATGCCCTCACTTTAACATCAGACACCTTGGGATGTTGAGGATTCAACTGGTGTTGTGATTCAATCACTCTTAAGATAAAACTCTGGGTTTGATTTTCAGCAATCTCAGCTCTGTTACTACAAGAAATGTCTTTCTTTCAGGACACAGATAGCAACTTTCAGATCCTTTATGCAGCACTCAAGCTAGGACTATGAAGCCCTGAGCTCATCCTTTTCTTTCTCCACTTTATTCAGCGAAAATAGGAGCAACCAGCCAGTGTCATTGTGTTGGTCAATTTGACAAAAATGTTTGAAGGTATCAAGCACACTATCACCCAGAGCCTTGTGTCTCACAAGCATTTAGTTAAGGGTTTTCAATGGTGATGAAATTTTGTGTATCTCTACTGCCACATCACAGTGTGGATTAACAGTGCCTTCTTTATTACTGAAAATAGTCATTAGTGCCTTTAAATCTAGCCAGACTTGAGAACCAATTCAGAAAACTCATCCTTAAGATTTTGTTCCTCTAAAACCACTCTTGGTACCAAAATGTCTTAGTCTGGATTCTCTAGAGGAGCAAACTCAGTGATATATACACACACATATATATATATGTATGTATATAAATGACTGATATGTAAAAATCTTATGTCTCTTTCTCTCTATATATGTGTATATATGTATATATATATATAGAGAGAGAATTTTCTTCAAGGAAATGGCTCATGCAACTGTGGGAGCTGGCAAGTCCCAAATCCATAGGTCAGCCAGTGGGAGACCTCTGTTGGCTCACAGGATTGCAGGGGCTGAGCAAATCCAAGATCTCCAGGTAAGATAGCAAGCCAGAGGCTTCTCCAGGCTTAGTAAGTCCCAGGAACCGGAGGTCAGGCAACAAGAAGTGTGCAGGGTCTAGAAGGAGCTTTGCCAGAACATCCATTTACATACTGGAGGCAGGTCACACCCACAAGGAAACTCCCCTTTCAACTGATTGGCTGATCACATCTGATCACATCATGGATCACATCAGATCAAATTATGAAAGTGATTACATTATATTACATTATGGAAGAGCAACCATCCTCGTATCTGCAAACCACTGAGAATCATAGCCTAGCCAAGTTGACACATAACATCAACTATCACAGTCACATTTAGTGAGATGGAGGCAGCTCTCAGAACACTAATAACCTTACATATAATATAGATGTACCAAAAAAAGTAAAATTTACAAACCATTCTCTTCAGCTCGTTAATAGGTCGAAATCAACTTGATAGCAACTAACAGCAACAAAGACAAATCTTAAGTCCTATAATTATCTATAACCATTGTGGATCTTTAAATAGTCCATCATATTAAACTTCTCAGTATATTTTTCTTAACAGCTCTAACATATAATCCACAAATGATACCATTCACCCACTTAAAGTGTAGCATTCTTTAGTATATCACACTATTGTACAACCATCACTACAGTCTGATTTTAGAATATTTCTATCCCCTCAAAAAGAAACCCTGTGCCTGTTAGCAGTCACTCCCCATCCTCCCCACTGCCTGTCCCTTTCCCCTTTGTTTCCATATAAAAAATAATAATGATAATAATGACGTGGTTTTAGAGTCAATTCCAACTCAAGGGGACACCATGTGTTACGGAGTAGAATTGAGTTCCATAGGGTTTTCTTGGCCGTGATTTTCACAGAAGTAGATCGCCAGGACTTTCTTCAGGGACACCACTAGATGGGTTTGAATCACCAGTCTTTTGATCAGTAGCTGAAGAGAAAATCATTTGCACCACCCAAGGACCTTCTGTCTCTACTGATTTGCCTATTCTAGATATTTCATACAAATAGAATAATACAATCCATGGTCTTTTTTTTAATAATACTTTTTTTTCTTTTTTTCTTATACTTTAGATGAAGGTTTATGGAACAAATAGCTTCTGATTGAACAGTTAGTACACATATTGTTTTATGACAATGGTTAACAACCCCACGACATATCAACACTGTCCCTTCTCGAACTTGGGCTCCCTATTACCAGCTTTCCTGTCCCCTCCTGCCTTCTAGTCCTTGTCCCTGGACTGTTGTGCCCCATTAGTCTCATTTTGTTTTATGGGACTGTCTAATCTTTGGCTGAAGGGTGAATCTCAGGAGTGACTTCATTACTGAGCTAAAAGGGTGTCCAGGGGCCATACTCTTGGGGTTTCTCCAGTCTCTGTCAGACCAGTAAATCTGGTCTTTTTTTGTGGGTTAGAATTTTGTTCTACATTTTTCTCCAGCTCTGTCCGGGACCCTCTGTTGTGATCTCTGTCAGAGCAGTCAGTGGTGGTAGCCGGGCACCGTCTAGCTGTACTGGATTCAGTCTGGTGGAGGCCATGGTATTGTGGTGCATTAGTCCTTTCGACTAATCTTTCCCTTTTACCTTGTTTTCTTCATTCTCCCTTGCTCCAGAAGGGATGAGACCAGTGGAGTATCTTAGATGGCTGCTCACAGGCTTTTACGACCCCAGATACTACTCACCAAGGTAGAATGTAGAACATTTTCTTTATAAACTGTGTTATGCCAATTGAGCTAGATGTTCCCCAAGAATACATGGCCTTTTTAACTGGCTTGCTTCACTTAGTGCAGTGCAATGGGTTTCTCTTTATATATGACCTTTCTGGCCCTGGGTTTGTAGTTCTGTCAATATCATTTGCTAGGCTACAATCTTGTAAAGGGATTGGATAGATCATTATGCAAATAAGGTGTGTCCAACCTACGAAGGAGATTGATCTGTTTGTGATCTTGGTGGGACAAGTAGGCTTATAAAAATTTGAATCCCACAGAGGTTGAGGTGGACCTCACTACCATCAAGAAGAAGAAACTGGAGTTGAGGTCATTCTTCGAACCTTGGACCCTGCACTGAGAACCTCCTAGACACAGGAAACAAAAGGAGTTATAATGCTTGAGATGTCACAAGATGGCATGGTCAGCAGAGGCCAGGCCCAAGTGGGCCCAGCAGCAGAGGCCTGCGCAAGGATGACCGGTTAGCAGGGCCAAGAAGGAGCTGACAGCTGTCTTGGTTGGAAGCTGTCCTGAAAGATGAACTGTATCCTATCTCCTGAGTTGTTCCTTTTACTTCCAAGTTGATCCAGATCCTGAATTGTAGCTGTTTCTTCCCTAAAAAAAGACAGAATCCTGAGCATGGTCTGTGAGTTCTCTGTGGCCATTGCAAAAAATTATCAAACTTAGCAGAAAAGTAGAAAATGCCGCTGGGAAGACGGCTGGTGTCAGAACTGGTAAAACATTTGGAGACTGGATATGTGTTTGACCTTCACCTTGTAGGAATCAGCTTTGAGATGATGGTTATTCTCCTCCTCCTCATGAATTTAGAAGAACTCTGATGCCACTAGTACTGATTACACTTAGCATAAGTTTTCAAGTTTCATCATATTGTAGCTTGTGACAATACTTCATTCCCTTTCAATTGCTGAATAATATTCCAGTATATGGATATACTGCATTTTGTTTATCCATTCATCAGATCATGGAAGTTTGTGTTGTTTCCACTTTTTGGTTATTACGAGTAATGCTGCTCTGAATATTCATGTACGTTTTTTGTGTGAACATGTTTTGAATTACCTTGAGTATTGTCATAGATGGAATTGTGTCCCCCCAAAATATGTGTTAATAAGGCAGGACTCAATCTATAAGATTAGATTGTATTTTAAGCCAATCTCTTTTGAGATATAAAAGAGAGAAGCCAGCAGAGAGACATGGGGACTTCATACCACCAAGAAACAAGAGCCTGGAGAATAGCATGTCCTTTGGACCCTGGGTCCCTGCACTGAGAAGCTCCTTGACTAGGGAAGATTGATGACAAGGACCGTCCCCCAGAGCCGACAGAGAGAGAAAGCTTTCCCCTGGAGCTGGTGCCCTGAATTCGGACTTCTAGCCTACTAGACTGTGAGAGAATAAATTTCTCTTTGTTAAAGCCATCTACTGGTGGTATTTCTGTTATAGCAGCACTAGATAACTAAGACAGGTATATACCTAGGAGTACACTTGCTGGTCACACTATATTTAAAATTTTGAGAAACTGCCAAGCTGCTTTGCAAAGTGACCAAAAAATTTTAAATTTCCATCAGCAGTGTATGAAGGTTCCAATGTTTCCACACCCTCACCAACACTTGTTGTTTTCTGTTTTTCTGATAATCGTCATCCTAGTGGTTTGGCGCAGTAGTTAAAAGCTTGGTTGCTAACCAAAAGGTAGGCAGTTCCAATCCACCAGTGGCTCCTTGGAAACTCTATGGGGCCATTCTACTCTGTCCTCTGTCCTGTAGGGTCACTATGAGTCGAAATTGACTCAGTGGCAATGGGTTTGGATTTTTGGTTAGTGGTTTTGATAATAGGTATCTCATTGTGATTTTGATTTGCATTTCCCAGTGACTAATGATGTTGAGAACCTTTTCATGTGCTTACTTGCCATTTGCATATCTTTGGAGACATGTCTATTTAGATTTTAAACCATTTTTAAATTAGATTGCTTGTCTTTTTATTATTGAGCCTTAAAGTTATTTATATATTCTGGTTACAACTCCCTTATCAAATAGAGGATTTGCAAATATTTTCTCCTATTCTGTGGGGTGTTTTCTGGTTTTCTTTATCATGTCCTTTGACATGAACAAGGTTTTTGTTTTGATGAATTCCAGTTAATCTATTTTTCTTTTGTTGTTTTTGTCTTTGGAGTCTAAGAATTCATTGTCTAATCCACTATCACAAAGGCTTACTCCTATGTTTTCTTCTATAAATTTTATAGTTTTAACCCTAGTATTTAGATCTATTCTCATAGGAGTTAATTTTTGTATATGGTGAGTTAAGGGGTTAGCTTCATTCTTTTGCACATGAATGTTCAATTGCCCCAGCACCGTTTGTTGAAAAGACTATTATTTCCTCATTAAAATGTCTTGGCACACACACATAAAATCAACCAGAAATGTAAGGGTTTATATATGAACTCTCACTTTTATTACATTGATCTATATGATTATCCTTATGCCACTACTACACTCTCTCGATTACCGTAGCTTTGCAGTAAGTTTTGAAATCAGAACGTGTGAGTCATCTAACTTTGTTCTTCTTTTTCAATATTGTTTTGATATTCTGGGTTATTTGAATTTTCATATAAATTTAAGGATCAGCACTTCGCATGCATTTGCTTTTTTGAACCATTAAATAAGAATAAAAAGTCCCATTTATCAACTATCTGACATTATTCGTTCATTTATCCATGAATAATTATTGAACATCTGAAGACATGGAGCTGAGTGCTAGGTAAATAAAGATGAAAATGACCCCACCTTTTCCCTCAAGCAGCCTACCCCATGGTAGGCATTTGATGACATTACTGTCACCATCACTAATCCATAGTACATCATTACCCATACTAAGAAAAATGATATAAAAAAATTAATTAAATAACTTACTCAAATCCTAGTACCTAGTTGAACTAATATTTTATTATATGACTTCTTTTTTTTTTTTTCTACATCCCTTTTCCCTGTGAAGCTGTATCTTGGCAGATAAGTTCAAGTAATCCATAAAAAGAACAAAAAAGAATTTAAAAACCCTAATACAAACAGTTTCTCTAAAAGTTATGAGTCCGATTTCTTTTTTATTACCATTCCCTTCTGTCACATCACTACCAAACAGTGGCTAAAGCACTTGGTGGACATTGCAGCTGCTGCCATGGGTGAATTTCCAGTGTCAGGACTCTAAAAATAATCAATTTGAAATTTATAAAAATGAGACTATTAACAATCTATGCCACCACCCCTTAGTTTGTTGTATGGGTTGATTTGTGTATTGCTGTGTTGCTGGAAACTATGCCTCTGGTATTTTCATTACGAGCAGGGCTACTATAGTTGATAGGTTTTAGTGCATGTCTAGACTAAGGATAGACTAAGGAGAAAGGTCTGATGATCTACTTCCAAAAATTAGGCAATGAAAACCCTATGGATCGCAACAGAACATTGCCTGATTTGCTTGTTTCGGACATGTCATCAGGAGGCATCAACCAACAAATTTAGATCATGTTTGGTGAAAGAGAGACCCAGCAGGGCAAGGGAGACCCTACGTGAAATGGATTGGCGCAATACCACAACGATGGACTTGAACACGTTGGTGGTTATAAGGATGCCACAAGACTGGGCAACATTTCGTTCTGTGATACGTAAGGCTTCCATGAGTTGAGGTCAACTAGATGACATCTATCTATCTATCTGTCTTTCTATCTGTCTATCTAACTATCTGTCTGTATATCTTGTCTGTCTGTCCGTCCATCCGACCATCCATCCATCCATCCATCCATTCATGCTTTTTCGATGAGACCTTTAAGGGGAAAAATTAACTCTACGTACATAGTTAAATTTATGAACATGCCTGTGCTTTTCGTTTGCAAAATTCCTCTAAGAGAATCGAAACAAGTTTAAGTTTCATTTGCTACACACTTGCAAAATATTTTTGGCATGATATTAATACAATAAATAAAATCTTTTATAATGGTTGTGAGCATAATATTGATATTTTGATTCCAGGATTTTCAAATGAATATCCCCAGGTGGTATCCCAAAGATGTGTCTTTATAAAGTAACTTTTTTTTACATTTAGATTTCCCTGAAAGAAGCCTTAACATAGCTCTTTACTAACACATTAGATCTGTTATTTCCATGAGGGCTTATTTTTATATGGATTTTTTTCCCTAAACATGATAATGGCTTAATGACTTTATGCTTTCAAAAAGTTTTTAAACTGTTGGAATCCAATCAGGGTAAAAGCTTATGAAGCTCAAGTCATTTACTTTATTGAAATTAATTAATAGTAACTTTCTTTATGGTTTTATGACGGATAAAATGTTAAACAAATACAACATCCTTCAAAGTGATTTATTCAGACATCCCTTCAACATTTTCTCTTTCAATTCTACATTTTGCTTTTCAAAATGGCATATGTCATGTAGCAATGAACTTGTTGGGACATATTTGAGAAAAAGCTGATAAAGTTTCAGTTACAGTCATTCCTTACTATTTTTTGGACTTGATACTTATGAATATTGGCTAAAATTTACTTGTAAACTTAAAATCAATACTCGTGGTGCTTTCTCAGTCATTTGCACATATGCATAGAACAGTGAAAAATTTGAGTCTCTTGATGAAAATGTTCCCAACTGGGGTTGAACAAGGTAATGCTCTGTCTTCTTGTTTCAGCTCTTGGACTGTAAACAAGTCTCATTTTTATGCTGTATTTAGTGTCATTTTTGCTTTCTGTTAGTAATTTTGCACTTTAAAATGACCCCAAACCATAGTGCTAAGGTGCTGTCTAGTGCTGCTAAGCACAAGAAGGCTGGTATGTGCCTTAAAGAGAAAATACATGTGTTAGATAAGCTCTGTTCAGGTAAGCATTATAGTGCCGTGGGTCATGAGTTCAATGTTAACGGGTCAACAACATATATTAAATGTTGGGTCTTTAAACAGAAATAGGCATAAAACATGGTTATACATTGATCAGTTGACAAAAATGTTGTGACCAGAGACTCACAGGAACTTAATCTGTATTCTCCTAAGAGGAACGGTTCAGGGTTTGTGGTGACTTTATAGGACCTAACTATGTAAATGGAAACCCTGGTGGTATAGTGGTTAAGTGCTATAGCTGCTAACCCAAAGGCTGGCAGTTTGAATCCACCGGGCACTCCTTGGAAACTCTATGGGGGCAGTTCTACTCTGTCCTATAGGGTCTCTATGAGTCGGAATCGACCTGATGCCAATGTTTGTTTTTTTAAACAATGTAAATAATAAGAATCAACTGCATAGTAGTAACTGATGATGTTTTGAAACGATGTTAATGAGTTCTTATTTTAGCATTTTGCAATCATCATCCTTTCTGTATAAGGACACAGCCATAGATATCTATAATGATGCCTTGGGCTCTACTACTTTTGTGGATTGAATATGTGGTGATGAGCAATGATCAGCCAATAAAAAACCTGTGGATCACGGTAGAATGTTGTCTGATATAGTGCTAGATGAGACCCCCTGGGTTGAAAGGCACTCAAAATACATAGTGGCCACAATCTGGCAACCATAAATAAAGGAACGAAAGGAAAGTTAAAGCATCCACTTCTGCACAGAAATGCCAGAAACCAGCTGACTTATGACAGGGAAGGAATCAGGTCCGTAGCAATCCAGAGATATGCTGGCAATTTAGGAGGACAGGAATCAAGGAAGCTCCAAATTCATACAGCTTTGGAACTACTATAGGTTATATTACTTACAGTTTGGCTAAACCAAAAGGCCAGTGAACACGAGCCAGAACAAATCTTGGAAAGCAAAGGTTGGGTGATCATCAGATTCAGGCAGAATAAGACCAAACTGTACCAGAAATAAGTGTGATACTAACCTATTGGGGGAAAAGACTTCATTTTTTCATCTTTCCCTCATTGCAACTTTCCTACTGGCAAGCTGTAGTATATTTTTTTTAACTGAGGACTTAATATAATAAAAAGCATCAGAATTCACACTGAACCTTATATACACAGTACTTACCAGACTTTTCACCACCCATCTGCCAGTTTGTTGTACTGGGGTGGCTTGTATGTTGCTATGATGCTGGAAGCTATGCAAGCGGTATTTCAAATACTAATAGGGTTACCCACGGTGGGCAAGTTTTAGTGGAGTTTCCAGACTAAGATAGACTAGGAAGAAAGGCCTGGTGGTTTACTTCCAAAAATTAGTCAGTAAAAACCCTATGGGTCACCATAGAATATTGTCCTAGGTAGTGCTAGAAGATAAGCCCCCTAGGTTGGAAGGCACTCAGGATATATAGTGGCAACAACAATGGACTCCAACATACCAAAGACAATGAAAATGGCGCAGGACCAGGCAACGTTTCATTCTGTTGTACATGGTGTTGCCGTGACTCAGAGCCAACTTATTAGCTAACAACAACAACCAGACTATTGTTGAAACACTCTTGGCCATTTATGATGGACAAAAGAAATGGTATCAGGTTCTCTAAAATGTGCAGTTTATGTTTATTCCCATGGATACCAATCATTCATCACATGAGTGAAAAACGAGGCTGCCGTATTTGAGTATGAAAAGAGAGTAAATATCAGATAGGTAGAAATACCATTTCCTGTCGACAATTGTATCTCGTATAGATAATTCTCTAAAAGACTGCAATGTTCATGGTGAACTTTCTTTTCTAATTTAGCTAAACAGTTTAGTTTAAAGATGAGTTCAGGGAACATTTTCAGTTCATAGTTTGAAAATTTCCTAGTACCAGTAGCTTTTGAGATTTCTCCAGTCTCAGTAGGTCCAGTAAGTAGCCATTCCGTAAGAACTTGAAATTCTGTTCCACATTTTGTTTTCCTTTTTTCTTCTTTTTTATTGTACTTCAGGTGAAGGTTTAACAAATAGTTTCTCATTAAACAGTCAGTACACATATGGTTTTATGGTATTGGTTAACAACCCCATGTCATGTCAACCCTCTCCTTTCTTGACCTTTTTTTGGTGAAAATATACATAGCCGAAGATACATCATTTCAAAAATTTCTACACACAGTTCAGTGACATCGACTACTATGCTCTTCCAATTGTGCTGCTGTTCTTACTTTAGATGAAGGTATACAGAACAAAATAGTTTCTCATTAAACAGTACACATGTTGCCCTATGACAATGGTTAACAACCCCATGACATGTCAACACTGTCCTTACTCAACCTTGGGTTCCCTATCACCAGCTTTCCTGTCCCCTTCTGTCTTCTAGTCCTTGTCCCTGGACTGCTGTGCCTCATTAGTCCCATTTTGTTTTATGGGGCTGTCCAATCCCCAGCTGAACGGCAAACCTCGGAAGTGACTTCACCACTGAGCTAAAAGGGTGTCTGGGGGCCATACTCTTGGGATTTCTCCAGTCTCTTTCAGGCCAGTAAATCTGGTCTATTTTGGGTGTTAGAATTTTGTTCTACATTCTTCTCCAGCTCTGTCCAGAACCCTCTTTTGTGATCCCGGTCAGAGCAGTCAGTGGTGGTAGCCTGGCACCATCTAGCTGTACTGGACTCAGTCTGGTGGAGGCCTTGGTAGCTGTGGTTCATTAGTCCTTTGGACTAATCTTTTCCTTGTATCCTGTTCTCTTGGTTCTCCCTTGCTCCCAAAGGAGTGAGACCAGTGGAGTATCTTAGATGGCTGCTCATAGGCTTTTAAGACCCCAGACGCTACTCACCAAGGTAGAATGTAGAACAGTGTCTTTGTAAACTGTGTTATGCCAATTGAGCTACATGTTCCCCGAGACCATGGTCCCCACAGCCTAGCAATTCAGTACCGCAGGGAGTTTGGATGCGTCTAGGGAGCTTCCATGACATTTCTTTGTACAAGTTGTGCTGGTTTCCCCACAATTGTGTACTCTGTCACCCTTCACCAAAGATACCACTTATCTATTGTCTATTTAGAATTTCTCCCCTGCATCCCTCCCATCCCTCGTAACCAACAAAGATTATTACTTTTTGTGTGTAAACTTTTTCATGGGTTTTTTATAATAGAGGTCTCATACAATATTTGTTCTTTTGTGATTGACTTCTTTCATACAACATAATGTCCTCCAGTTTCATCCATGTTATGAGATGCTTCACAAATTCATCACTGTTCTTTATCGTTGCATAGTACTCCATTGTGTGTATGTACCATAGTTTGTTTATCCATTCGTCTGTTGATGGGCATCTAGGTTGTTTCCGTTTTTTTGCTATTGTGAACAATGCTGCCATGAACATGGGTGTGCATATGTCTGTTCAAGTGATGACTCTTATTTCTCTGTTTTCCTTTTTTGATCAGGCTTTATCTATTAATTTCTTGATCAAAACTTTCACTAATGGTAGCTGGACACCATCTAGTTCTTCTGGTTTCATGACTAAGGAGGTCATAGTTCATGGAGAGGCAGTCAGTTCCTTTTCTGATTCCTAGGTTTAATTTTCCTCTGCTGCTCCATGTGATAGAGACCAATTGTTGTATCTTGGATGGCCACTCACAAGCTTTTAAGAACCTAGGAACTAGTCACAAAAGTAGGGAGTGGAATAGAACTCATCCCATGAGATGTTTGGCTGGACTGAAGCAGTATCAGCAACTTTAGCTTTTTTTTTTTGGTTGCAGTTGTTGTTGTAAAATTATATATAACATTATACTTGTCATTTTGCCCTTTTTCTGGTGTACTACTTAGTGATTTCAGTTACAGTCACCAAGTTGTGAAACCATTATCCTTAATAGATGCTGTCTTAGTTATCTAGTCCTGCTATAACAGAAATACCACAAATGGATGACTAACAAACAGGAATTTATTCTCTCGTAAGTAAGGAAGAGAGAAGTCTGAATTCAGGGCATTACCTCACAGTGGGAGGCTTTCTCTCTCTGTTGGCTTTGGGGGGAAGGTCTTTGTCATCAATCTTCCTCTGGTCTAGGAACTTCTCAGTGCAATGACCTCAGGTCCAAAGGACACGCTTTGCTCCTGGCTCCTCTTGCTTGGTGTTAATGAGTTCCCTCCTCTCATCTCTCTACTGGCTTCTCTCTTTTATATCTCAAAAGATATTGACTCAAGGTACAACCTAATCCTGTAGATTGTGTCCTGCCTTATTAACATAACTACCTCTAATTCTGCCTCACTAACTTCATACAGGTTAGGATTTAGAACACATACGATAATTACATCAGATCACAAAATGGAGGACAACTACACAATAGTGGGAATCATGGCCTAGCCAAGTTCACACACATTTTTGAGGGACACAGTTCAATCCATAACAGACGCCAATTTTTCCATTACCATAAACATAAACCCACTACTTCCCAGAGAATAAATCCCTCTCTCCCTCCCTCTCCCCTCCCACTCAAGGTAACCACTAATAGCCATTGGTCTCTATATGTTTACTTATCTTTATCTTTTCATATAAGTGAGGTCATACAGTATATGTCCTTTTGTGACTGACTTATTTCACTCAGCACAATGTGTTCAAGTTTCATCCATGTTGTTGTATGCATCAGGACTTCATTGCTCTCTATGGCTGAGTTGTATTCCATTCTATGTATGTACCATATTTCGTTTATCCCGTCATCTGTTGATGAGTGTTTAGTTTGTTCCCGGTTTTTTGCTGTTGTGAGCAGTGCTGCAATGAACATACATGTGTACGTGTCTGTTTTTGTCATTACTTTTATTTTCCTAGGGTATATACTTAAGTAGAATTGCTGAATCATGTGGTATTTCTCTTTTTAGTTTTTTGAGAAATTCCCACATTGTTTTCCACAATGGTTTTACCATTTTATATTCCCACCACCAATGGATAAGGGTTCCAATCTCACGGTTCTCACCAACATTTGTTGTTTTCTGTGTTTTTTTGATCATTGTCATTCTAATAGGGGTGAGATGGGATCTCATTGTAGTTTTTATTTGCATATCTCTAATGGCTAATGACAAGGAGCATCTTTTCATGTATTTGCTGGCCATTTGAATCTCCTCTTTGGTGAAGTGTCTGCTCATGTCCTTTGCCCAGTTTTTGATTGGTTTGTTTGCCTTTGTGTTGTTAAGTTGTAGAAGTTTTATATATATTTAGATATTAGACTCTTATCAGATATATCATTCCTGAAGATTTGTTCCAAGTCTGCAAGTTGCATTTTTACTCTTTTGATAAAGTCTTTTGATAAACATAAATTTTTAATTTTTATGAGGTCCCAATTTTCTATTTTGTCTTCTGCTGATCACGTATTTGTTGTTGTGTTGGATAATCTATCATTAAAAAAGAAAAAAACAACTTGTTCCCATAGCTTTGCCCCTATATGTTCTTCCAATAACTTTATAGTTTCAAATTTAACATTTAGATATTTGATCCATTTTGAATTAGTTTTTGTGTATGGTTTTTTATAGTGGGAATCCAATTTTGAAGCACCTTTTGTTGAAGAGACTGTTCCTTCCCCCGTGAACAAACTTATCACCTTTGTCAAAAATCAGTTGATCATAGATGTATAGATTTATTTCTGGATTCTCAATTTTATTCCATCGGTCCATGTGTCTATCATTAAACCAGTTCCATGCTGTTTTGGTTACTGTAATTGTGTAAAATATTTTGAAGTTGAGAAGCCTGAGGCATCCTGCTTTGTTCTTCAAAACGTTCTTTTAATTGGGACATCTTCTCCTGGTTTCTTGTATGAGTTAGAATTTTCTGTTGAACCTCAGATATTTGAATATTTTACTGTGGCAATTCTGGAACTCAGAATCTTCTATTTCCCAAGGGATTATGTTTTCACCCCCTTATTTTCTCCTTCTTCCCCTAAATTTCACCCGGGGACACTCTTGCCCCATAGTTTTTCCAGCACTGACTCAACCATTCTGGGGACATGAGACCCCCATCCCCACTTCTGTGGCAGGGCCCCAGGCACTCCCTTTGTTGATATAATGTTTTTATCTGGTTCCACAGGTTTTAGGTGTTTTGGAAAGGTTTAAGTTTCTGCGGGCAGACTCAGAGAATCACCGTATTGTTTATATTCATTAAGTTCTCCTTTGGGTGTCTTTTATTATGCAGCCTGCAGGAAATGAAAATCCGCCCCCCCGTTTTTTTCAGTCTTGTTGGATTGGGAGAGGGCTGGTTTCTCCATGCGGATCTATTTTCCTGGCTGCCCCTAGAAAGAAATTAAGACTTTGAAAAAGCAGGTCTTCAGTAAAAACTAAGTTCCTCTACTGCTTTCCTAGCCCTAGTAAGAAGATTCACTGTTTGTGTTTCACGATGCAGCTCTACTCACCACTCATTGTATTTGTGACTCTCGGTTTATGTGGGGGTAGGGTTGAGGGGACTCTCATAAGCGGCGGAGAGAAAGATTTTCCTACCTGTATTCTTGCTCTTCCTTCTGCCTTCATCCAGATGCTTTATTTCTTGGCCTGGTCATTTGAGCTCTCAGTCTATCAGGTCCACCACATTGTTTGTGCTATCTTGTTTCTTTTTTTTTTCTTAAATTATTGTGAGGAATAGGGGACTTTCTGGCACTTACATTTCCATCTTAGACGAGGACCTTCATAGGGTTTTCAATGGTTGATTTTTAAAGAGTAGATCATGAGGCCTTTATTCCAAGGTGCCTCTCTGCGGCCTTAAACCTCCAACCTTTCACTTATCAGCCAAATGCTTAACCATTTGCACCACCCAAGAACCCCTTAGAGTCTTTAAACTTCTGCACCAGGATGCGCTCAGAATCTGATTGAAGTGGCTGCCACACTCTGCCCCCAGATACCTCGGGGAACATGTGACAAACTTGACTTTCTTTGTTTTGCATTCAGGTCCTGCCAGAGCGGACAACAATGCCAGATGTGGGGCCTGCCCCTACTGACATGACCCACACAGTCACTGCCCAGGTAGAGGGTAGTGGTTTTGGGTTGGGGATAAAAAGAGGTCATGTGCTCCTAAGGCTACTAGGTGCCAGAGAGTGGGTGGCTGAGAGAGAACCCATCCTTGGGAAGGGACTGGCTGGAGGCAGATAGATCCCCATCTGTAAAATGAGAAACAAACTTCCAAACTCACAGTTTGGCCATGGGGATTACATGAGACAATGTATTTCTGGTAGACAGAATAATGGCCCCACTAAGATGAACCGTCCTAATCCCCAGAACCTATGAATATGCTACCTTGCATACAAAAGGAAGTTTGAAGATGTGATTATGTTAAGGATGTTGAAAAGTCCTTGATTATCTAGGTAGGCCCAGTGTATTCACAAAGACTCTTAAAAGAGAGAGGCAAGTGGGACAATGTCAGAAGGATATGTGATGATGGAACCTGAGATTGGGCTGATGCTCTTTGAAGATGAAGGAAGGAGCCACAAGCCAAGGAATGCAGGTGACCTCTGGAATCTGGAAAAGTCAAGGAAACAGATTCTCCCATGAAGCTTTCAGAAAGAACACAATCCATCCACCACCTTCTCCACAACAGTGAGATAATAAATACGTGTTGTTTACAACCAGAATTCTCCTTAGCAGTGAGTTGGCAAGACTTTGGCTCGCTTACTTGGGACACAGCATCAAGAAAGACCAATTGCTGGAAAAAGACATCATGTTTCATAAAGCAGAGGGTCAGTGAAAACAAGGGAAACTCTCAACAAGGTGACTTGACACAATAGCCAAAACAACGTGCTCAAACATAGCAATGAATATGAAGATGACACAGGACTGGACAATGCTTCATTGTGTTGTACTTGGGGTCACCATGAGTCAGAGCCAACTTGATGGCAACTGATAACAAGTTTGTGGTAATTTGTTACAGCAGCAATAGGAAACTAATTTAATATATAAATCAAACTCTTAGAACCAATATAGAGTAACAAAGACCAGATTTACTTTCCCAGGTGAAAAGAAAAAATGACAAAATATATGAAATAATGGTATCTGAACATTGGATATCAGGCAATGAAGGGCAGTGATCCCAGAGGGACAGGAAACTAAGAAGGTGAGCCCTCTGATTACCTCAGTTTACTGCCTTGAGAGGTTCCAGCTATGGTGCAGAGAGAAACCCAGGCAGAGCCTGGTGGGCTCTTTCGCTGAGAAGACAAAGCTGAGAGGCCAGGGACCAAGGTAGCTGGAATCCATAGAATAGACCACCAGAGAGGAGAGAGCTACACAGGTATGGTTACTGAGAGATAATCCATGTGAAGCTCCAGGCACAATTGCTGGCACCCAGTAAATATTTCTAGTATGTTACCTACAGGAACCAATAGACCCATTTCCATAGTTATTGGCAAATATCCACTGGAGCTGCTTGGCCCACCAGTTTGTATCACATTATTAACCACAACAACAAAGGCTTAACAATTATTTCTACAAGCCATCCATTGTCATCGAGTCAATTCTGACTTACAGTGACCCTATAGACAGATTTTCATTCTGTTGCACATAAGATCCCTATGAGTTGGAACCAACTGGATGGCACCTAACAACTAACAACATAGGACAGAGTAGAACTGCCCCATAGGGTTTCCAAGGCTATAAATCCTTGTGGAAGCACACTGCCACATCTTTCTCCTGCTGAGCAGTTGGTGAGTTCAAAACTCCGAACTTCCCATTAGCAGTTGAGCACCTAACTGCTATGCCACAAGGGCTCCTTATTTCTACAACATAGCCTGTGAAAATGATTTTAAGAATAGAAATGCCACGTATACTCCTCTTTCAACAAATAAAAGGGATTTGCTTTTCAAACTTTCACTTAATTTTTTTTTTTTTTAACTTTCTTTGAACTGACAGGAGAGATACCACTCAATGAAAATGTAAATCTAGTTAAGAAACACACTTGTGAATCTACGTTTGGTGGCAGAGAGGGTTCTTTATCTTCTGGAGGGTGAGCAATTGTGGGTTTTTTTTCCCCCCTTGGAAAGAACACAAAGTTCATAAACAATAAACTCAACTGGCAGCAAGCAAGTACTCTAAACTTCTTGAGGCATCTGTCATTGTCAAAGCAATAAACTATTCTGGGTGTAGATTATTCCTGAAGATTTATAAATATTCTGAAACTCCCTCTAGAAGAGTCGGAACCAATGGTGACAAATGTTTCCAGTTCCTTCTTGGAACAAACGAGCATATGTTGTTTAGCTGCCTGCTACTATTGTTTCCAATGACATGATCATCCTTTTATGGATATGATATTTCTAAGAAATAAACTGTGGGATTACATAAAGAAATGTACAATGATAAAAATGTCACCTCATAAAGGGATCTTCAAATATTTTGGGGATACACAGAAAAGATGTATAACTACATATCATTTACTTATTAAATTTGACAGATTCATGGAAAATATTAATCAAGAGGCAACTGTAGAGTTTGTTCTTCTTCCTAAATCCTTCAAGAATACAAATTGGACCAAGCATTTCTTTTTTACTTTTCTGTTGTCAGAGTCTATTTTTAAAAAAGTTAAAAATATAACTTGATAGAAACACAGAAGGAACACATACCGATTGTTTTCTCACTTATTCATGAGGAGTTAAAAGGATGGTAAAGCAGATTCAAGAGCATTGGAGGAGATGGATATTGGCCTTTTTTTTTTTCTATTGTTGTAATTAAATGAAGTTTACATTTCAACTTAGTCTCCCATACAAAATTTGTTTTACATACATTGTTATGTGATCCTAATTGCTCACCCCATTCTGTGACAGCACACTCCTCCTTTCTGCCCCTGACTCCCCATGACCATTCAACCAGCTCCTAACTCTCTCTGCCTTCCCATCTCACCTCTGGACAGAAGCTGCCCCTTTGATCTCTTGCATCTACTTGACTAAGAGGCACACTCTTCGCGAGTATCACTTTATGTCCCACAGTCCAGTCCAATCTCTGTCTGAAGAGTTGGCCTCAGAAATTGCTTTAGTTCTGGGCTGATAGAGAGTCCAGGGGCCATGCTTTCTGGGGCGCCTCCAGTCTCAGTCAGACCATTAAGTCTGGTCTTCTTACTAGAATTTCAGTTCTGCACCCCATCCTTCTACTGCTCCATCAGGGACCCTTTGTTGTGTCAGGACATTCACTGGTGGTAGCCGGGCACCATCTAGTTCTGGTCTCAGGCTGATGAAGTCTCTGGTTTATGTGGCCCATTCTGTCCCTTGGGCTAATACTTTCCTTGTGTCTTTGGTATTCTTTGTTCTCCTTTACTCCAAGTGGTTGGGACCAGTTGATGCATCTTAGATGGCTGCTTGCAAGCTTTTAAGACCCCAGACGCCACTCACCAAAGTAGGATGCAGAACATTTTCTTAATAAGCTTTGTTATGCCAATTGACCTAGATGTCCC
>NW_004444137.1:540977-542705 GCF_000243295.1 Trichechus manatus latirostris | reverse complement strand
TTATGGCCTAATATGTGGTCTATTCTGGAGAATGTTCCATGTGTGTTGGAAAAGAAAGTATACTTGCCTGCTGTTGGGTGCAGTGTTCGGTATATGTCTATGAGATAAAGTTGGTTGATTGTAGCATTTAGCTCTTCCGTGTCTTTGTTAAGCTTCTTTCTGGATGTTCTGTCCTTCACCGAAAGTGGCAGTTTGAAGTCTCCTACTACTACTATGGAGCTGTCTATCTCTCTCTTCAGAGCTGTTAGAGTTTGTTTTATATATTTAGAAGCCCTGTTGTTGGGTGCATAAATATTTATTATAGTTATGTCCTCCTGGTGTATTGACCCTTTAATCACTATATAGTGCCCTTCCTTATCCTTTGTGGTGGATTTTACTTTAAAGTCTATTTTGTCAGAGATTAATATTCCCACTGCTGCACTTTTTTGAGTGTTGTTTGCTTGATATTTTTTTTTCATTCTGTGAGTGTTAGCCTGTTTGTGTCTTTAAGTCTAAGGTGCGTCTCTTGTAGGCAGCATATAGATGGATCATGCTTTTTTATCCAATCTGCCACTCTCCATCTCCTTATTGGTGCATTAAGTCTGTTTACATTCAGTGTAATTACTGACAGGTATGAGTTTAATGCTATCATCCTGATATCTCTTTTTGTGCATTGTTCACAGTTTCTTTGTTCCCCTCAATTTTCTGTGCTGGTTTGTTTTTCTTTATGTATTTTTTTTTTTTTTTTATCTTTTTCATTGTTGTAGATGTTGTGTTTCCTGGGTCTTTATGTTTTTCTACTTTTTTATTTTGATTTGTAGGATTGTCAGATTCCTTTGTGTTTACCTTAATATTTACCCCTATTTTTCTAAGTATATACCAGTCTTTTATTGCTTTATATCACCTTAACTTCCCCTCCATACGAAAAATCAATGTCTGCATTTTTTAAGTCCCTCTTTTTTGTTTTAATGTTGTCCTTTTTGACATATTGGTATCTGTTTCCCTATTTTCAACGTTTTAGCTTTGATGTATTTTCGATTTCCCTATTTGAGTCAATATCTGGTTGCTCTGTCCTGTGTTCTAGTCTTGCATTTTTATCTGGTGTTTTTGATTATCTAACCATAGGGCTCCCTTTAGTATTTCTTGTAATTTTGATTTGGTTTTTGAAAATTCCCTGAACTTCTGTTTATCTGGAAATGCCTTAATTTCACCATCATATTCGAGAGACAGTTTCGCTGGATATATAATTTTTGGCTGGCAGTTATTTTCTTTCAAACTTTATATATGTCATCTCATTGCCTTCTAGCCTGCATGGTTTCTGCTGAGTAGTCCAAGCTTCTTCTAATTGACTCTCTTTTGTAGATGACTTTTTTTTTTTTTATCCCTAGCTACTCTTAAAATTCTCTCTTTATCTTTGGTTTTGGTAAGTTTGATTATAATATGTCTTGGTGACTTTCTTTCGGGATCTACCTTACGTGAGGTTTGATGAGCATCTTGGATAGAAATCTTCTCATCTTTCTTGATATCAGTGAAGTTTTCTGTCAACAAATCTTCAACAATTTTCCCTGTATTTTCTGGTAACCCCTCCCTGTTCTGGTACTCCAATCACTTGTAGGTTATTCCTCTTGATAGAGTCCCACATGACTCTCAGAGTTTCTTCATTCTTTTTGATTCTTTTATCTGATTTTTCCTAAAATAAGTTGGTGTCAAGAGCTTTATCTTCAGTGTCACTAATTCTAACTTCTACTG
>NW_004444137.1:529773-540673 GCF_000243295.1 Trichechus manatus latirostris | reverse complement strand
TGTGATTTGATATTGGCTGTTGTCTCCAAGCCATCAATAAGTTAGTATAATTTTATTTTGTATTTGTTTAGTGAGTCCTAGCTTCTTGTTTTGTTTTGTTTCGATATGCCCCAATAGTCTGCCTGTGTGTGCTAGTTTATTATTGACACCTTTGAAGCTCTAACGTCTTGTCACCAGGTAGTTAGTTCTGTAACTAAGTATGTGCACCAGGAGTCTGTTAAATTTTCCTATATGGGTTCAGGTCTGGTATCCAGGCAGTGAGTCACCAAATGTTTGGTGCAGGCTCTCACCTACAGTCCTACAGAGGCATGGGTGACTGGTGCAGGCACTGGACTCTGGCTGTGGTAGGGGATCACCCTCAGCCTGGCAGGGGGCTGACGGCTGCCCCTGAGAGTCTTTAAGGAAAGCGTGTCCCTATTCTCTAGGGTGAGTAGGTAGGTGAGTTTTGCAGCTGGGCTATGAGCAGCCCTCTCTGTTGGCTGTAAAGACTCGAGGGCACCACTTTTTCTTGGACTCCTGTATCAGGTCACTAAGAGGTTTAGGTGATGCCACCAGTCCACAAGCCCCTGTTGCGGATGGATAAAAGTGCTTAAGGGGCAGGGCTGTTTTGAGGGTCACAAATCTGCCAGTTCACAGCTGAAATAGTTGAAGTTAAACTTCAGATGTTTGCTCTGTTGTACTGTGGTAGTGAAGGCTAACGGTGTTGAGATGAGTCCCCACAAGTCTATATAGGGGTGCAAGGCACTCAGAGTCTGCAGACTCCTTATGCCTGTGCCTAGCAAAGGAGCTGTGCTGACCCTGTATTCCTGGCTTAGGGGAGCCAGTAGCTTATTTGTTCCCTCTCCAAGGCCAAGAGAATGGGTCAGGGGGCCTTTTGGGATCTACTTCCGGCGGAGCAGACTCTAGGTGCAGCGTGTGGAGGGAGGAGGTAAAAGGGAGAGAGGTTTTTCCCAAATGGGCTTTTTTTTTTTTTTTTAAATACCCGCAAAAGGCCTCACACATGTATTTATCTTTAGCCACTTGGGAGCTGCTTTTCACTGGTTCAGAGTGTCCAAGCAGAATCTCTGCTGCCAGATCTCTCTTGAAGTGGAAACTGCCTCCCGAGTGTGGGTGCAGAGCTGTATGCCTGCTTCACTGTGCAGCTCATAGTTTGTCAGGCTGAAGAGCTGCAGCTCCAGCCAAGTCCTTTCTGGCACTGCTTGCTTCTTCCAAACTGTCTCCCTTTCCCCCTTCCACTCAGTGTGATTCCTCAATTTTTTCTTGTTCAGGGCTCCTAGATATTCATATACAATCAAATCACTTGTTTTTACAGGTCTTTGTTGTAAGAGAGATAGAGGAAGCATCTGACTACACTGCCATCTTGGCCCCGCCCCCTCGCCATTATTTTTAAAAATAATGTTATAATAAGATTTCCAGATTAGATATAAAACTTGTTAATGTCTTACAGGACAATAAAGTAATAAGCAATTGGGTTATCTTTTATATGGGACAAAAATCACTGACACTTCTACTAGACACAATGATTTAAATTAACAAGTAACTTCACAGAGCCTGTTGTTAATGCACAGTGCCTGAAAACAGGGGTTTTGCATATTTTTCCAGACTGTGTAGTAGTTTAAGATCCCTGGGTGGCACAAGCGGTTTGCCATCAGCTGCTAACCTAAAGATTGGTGGTTCAAATCCACTTAGCAGTGGCACAGAATTTAAGGCCTGGTGATGCACTTCTGTAAAAATCACAGACAAGAAAATCCTAAGGAGCAGTTCTACTCTGTAATACATGAGGTAGCCATGAATCGTAATCAACTCGTTGCCATTGAGTCAATTCTGACTCGTAGTGACCCTATAGGACGGAGTAGGACTGCCTGATAGGGTTTCCAAGGAGCAGCTTGTAGATTCAAACTGCCAACATTTTGGTTAGTAGCTGAGCTCTCAACCATACATATATAGTTGTTTATGAAGTTATTTACTCCAATATTATTTTTAAAGTTTTTTAAATAATCTCACAAATATCTCTTGGATTTATGAAGTGGCTTTATTGTTTGCATAATGCCGTGTATCATCTAAAAAATATGTATGCATGTATGTGTGTGTGTACGACAAACTGACAGACACATACACACATATGCACATGAAAGCTGGACAATGAATAAGGAAGACATAAGAAGAATTGACACCTTCGAATTGTGGTGTTGGCAAAGAATATTGAATATAGCATGAGCTACAAGAAGAATGAACAAATCTGTCTCGGAAGAAGTACAATCAGAATGCTCCTTAGAAGGAAGGATGGTGAGACTATGTTTTACATACTTTGGACGTGTTGTTAGGAGGGATCAGTTCCTGGAGAAGGACATCATTCTCGGTAAAGTACAGTGTCAGTGAAAAAGAGAAGACCCTCAATGAGATGGATTGACACAGTGGCTTCAACAGTGGGCTCAAACATAGCAATTGTGAGCATGGCGCAGGACCGGGCAGTGTTTCATTCTGTGGTGCTTGGGGTCACTATGAGTCAGAATCGACATGACCACACCTAACAACAACTACAACAAAGTGTGTGTGTATGTGTATACAGGAAGATAATAGAGGCCCTTTCATGAACATCTGGGGAACTCCTAACCAGGCTGAGACAAAGAAAGCAGCTGCCACATGACAATCAAAGTAGGAATCCTCATTGTATCTACTACTTAGCATATCTTCTTCGAATCTTAGTGTAGTGTAAAGCTTGTAGTATTAATTTAGCTAATGTCTTAGGTAGTATTTAATTGGCTTTGGGGATGCAAAGGGGATGTTTAAAAAAAACCTATAAATATGGAATATGTCCCCATAATTCATGTTAATTACACAGTGCGATGCCCAAATATGGTATGTTACCCACACAGTGCTGTTACTTCACATGGGAGTTTGCATTTTCTGTATCATGGCAGTTGTCAATGAAAAAACTATTTTTAAGGAGATCTAATTTTCCTTATACTTTAACAAGAGATAATAATTTGAAAGTCATTTAGAAGATACCTGAGAGTAATTATATAAATGTTAAGAACAGATGCAGTTGTTGCATTTCAAAAACCTCTTTTAAAAATCCCTTCAACTTGTCAATATTGCAGGTAGATTGTAGAAGACTTGTTCCCACTTGTATGTTGAATATTTCTCCTTTTCTTTTTTTTTTCCCTCACTGGTGCTCTCTACTGATGAAAGAGAAATTTCATATGAAAGAGAAATAACAAGATCTTTTGCCATTATCTTTCAACATTCCCCCTTATTCAGATAAGCAATTTCTGAACATATCTAGTTATATGTCTAACAACTGAGTTTTGGCTGCTAGAGTCAGGATTAAAGCACAAAATTTGTATCTTAGAAGAGTTCTGGAAATAACTATGCTGTTATATGTGTGATTAGATACTTTACACTTCAGAAGTGAATAAAACATTGTGATTACACTGCTGGGGTCAAGACATTGCAGAACTGGCCCATTAATAACTTTCAGTAGAAATGACACAATGAAGTAGAAATACAGAACTAGTCCTATTAGAGCATAACATAGTGTCTATTTTCTGCCAGTTATATAAAAATACAGATGGACATCACTTCATGTGCTTATTTGTTATTTGTATATTTTCTTTGAAAAAATGTCTCTTCACACCTATTTTGCATTTTTAAAATTGAACTGTCTTTTTATTATTGAGTTATAAGAGTTGTTTATATATTCGGGATACAAGAACCTTATCAGATATATGATTAACAAATATTTTCTTCCATTCTGTGAGTTGTCTTTTCACTTCTTGATGATATCTTTTGCAGAATAAAGGTTTTCGTTTCCATGTATTTAAATTTATTTATTTGTTTCTTCTGTCACTTGTGTTTTGGTGTCTTATTTAAGAAATGAATGTCTATCTCAAGGCTATGAAGAATTATGCCCATGTTCCCTTCTAAGAGTTTTACAGTTTTAGCTCTTACATTTAAGTTTTTGATCCGTGTTAATTTTTGTCTATGGTGTGATGTAGGGTCCAATTCACTGTAAAAACACTGCCGGGGTGGCTGGGACAGATCAGCTCATGTGACCTTTGAACTAGACTATGGAAGGGGCTGGCTTCATGGTTTAACTTGACTGGCCTAGTTTTTCTTCTCCATTCTGAATATGTAAATATAAGA
This sequence comes from Trichechus manatus latirostris, assembly GCF_000243295.1. Lineage (NCBI taxonomy): Eukaryota > Metazoa > Chordata > Mammalia > Sirenia > Trichechidae > Trichechus > Trichechus manatus. Next base: position 536,527 of record NW_004444137.1, on the reverse strand, counting down.
TTTTTCTTTGATTCCTGAGTCAGATTTTTAAAAACTTAAAAATTCAGAGCATTTATTTAAAAGAAGAGTGCACACATGGATGCGCGCGCACCAACAGTCAGAGCATTAGGTTACTATGAATACAAAATTCTTAAATCTGGTTCAAGTAGGCTCTTGGGAGAAGCACTGAAAACTTCCTGTACTGAATTCTTCAATTTAGGATCACACCATTATTATCTGTGGTGTACACTAAGTCCATCCAGAAAACTTCATGCACCCCTCTCCCACATACATACATACACACACACACACAGATTCATTTTTAACCATGTGATAGCAACAGGTCCAAGGCTACAAGAGTTCTGTATATTAATCTTTTGTATTCTGCCTCTGGTAATTCCAAGAAATTCTCTTCCTCCAGAGAATTTATTGATTCTTTATTTTGGGAGCTTGCTGAAGCCATCATAGACTGCCTCTTTCTGTGATTTGATATTGACTGTTGTCTCCAAGCCAACAATAAGTTAGTATAATTTTATTTTGTATTGGTTTAGTGAGTCTTAGCTTCTTGTTTTGTGGTCTGGCTGAGAGTTGGGGCAGGAGGTGACATATAAGAAGGGACCCCGAAGGGGGATGAGAGGCTCTGCTTTGGAGGTGCTATCCTATTTCTGTGCTTGAGTGGGTTCAGACCACACCAGAGTGCAGCTCGACTTTTCTTCATTTTTCTTCTCTTCTTTATTTAATGTTTCTTTCTTTCTAAGGCGTGAAATAGACTACAAGAAGAAGGAAAGTATAATCCTTTGCTATTCGTGAATCCTGGCTTAGTTCAAAATTCTTGTGTGAATACATAGATCATATACTGATGAAGTAACAATTTCAATTCCTCTCTCTTCTTGTGTATGTTTAATAAATTAGCCTGCTACATCTAAAGCCTCATTCTGGGTTTTGGTGAGTAAGATCTACCAAGGAAGTGTCCAATCAACATGCTTTTCAAAGTCAAACATTATTTTTGCGTGTGGTAGTAAATCATAACTCTGGAGCCCACAATTCCCTTAGCATCTACCCTTCTGTTTTGTGGGTTCTCCGAGAAGAAAAGTTGAGATTCACAATGAACGAAAGGACAGTCTTCAGCTTTCTGCTCTGATGTGAGCTGAAAATACTCCAGTTGGAGCTAGTGGGCTCCATAGCTGTGGGTCTGACAGTTTGTTTAACTGATCTCAGAATCAGATACTACAAAAACTGGTGGTAAGCAGGAGAATGAATGCTAAACTTGCATGTATACCATTTGTCCCACCCATTTGTTCATGGTTATGTCCCCAAACACTTTTAAACAATGTAAAAGAATGTCTCTTGGCTACTCAACACAAAACTGTAGCATAAAATAGTACATTTCCCTATGCATTCCCCACTTTCTGTCTCCACCCGACAATACATACACAGAGACGCACATACATGCACACACACACACACACACACACACACACACACACACATCCACATGCGCAGGCCTGGGGTGAGTCTAGTGAGGCACTCACACTCAAGAACAAACTAAAAGGAAGGGCCTCAAAATAATCAATACGATCAAATATAGTTAATAATACAACATTTTTTGAAAATATCCAATTTAATGCAAAAAATTCTGACAAAGTATCACAATTTTAAATAAAGAGGATTTTACCCTACAGATGCATAAACCTGCTTCACTCTCACCTTAATGCTGATCCTGAAATTTTATTTAGAACAAGAGGGTCATAATTAGTCAGCTTGATATTTTTAAATGTATATTTTTGTTTTTATAGTGGGAAGAATTACATCAGTCAAAACATAAAAGCATATAGTCTTATTTCCAAACTAATGTATACTCATTGTTGTTGTTAGGTGCCATCGTGTTGGTTCTGACTCATAGCTACCCTACATACAACAGAACACTGCCCCGTCCTGTGCCATCCTCACAAATGTTGCTATGTTTGAGCCCACCTCTACAGCCACTGGGTCAATATATACTCATCCAAATAAGATTATTTATCAACTTAGCAACTTCAGTACGATAATAGTTTCCAATACAGGAAACAAGTAATACTAAAACTATGTAATCATAACGAGTGAATTTGAGACAAAGAATTTGTGGAAGTTTTTATCTACAGCACTCAAAAGAGCTGTTCAGGACTTTGGAAGTCTATCTATTGATCTGAGAGGAAGAAACCAGTCAGGTGAATAAAAACTGCACATACCACAAGGTTTTCTTAATGTCTTCATTTATTGCATGAATGCATCTTTCTGTTAGATTCTCATCTTCCTCTCTGACAAACCGGTGAAGACTGTATTTTAAGTCATCATTTCTAAAGCTAACAGCTGTACATTCTTATTGCAGATGGTCACTCTGACACATGGACTCCCTTGGGAAGGTGAAGCAACCACACCTCATACATTGATATACACGATACAAATGTCACCTGCAATTCTATTTTCCCCTCAGTGGTGACTGCTTACGTTGCAGTTACAGAAGGAGCCCTCCATTACCATTAGAAGACCAGAGTTTTCTTATGTGTATGAGCAATTTCCAGCTTCCTAAATGGGATTAATTTCTTACCTATTGTTTTTCTTTTCTTTCTTTCTTTTTTTTGGTTTTTGGATTTTGAGTTTTTTACTCACCCATTTATATCTCTCAAAATATGTTACCATGCTCAGAAGAAGAAAAAAAATAGAATTTTTTCCCCAAAATTATTAAAAATCATAAAATCCTAGTCACAGTCAAGAACTTTGAGTTTTCTACCCGTCTTAGTTATCTAGTGCTGCTATAAAAGAAATACCACCAGTGGATGGCTTTAACAAACAGAAATTTATTCTCTCACAGTCTAGGAGGGTAGAAGTCTGAACTGAGGGTGCCAACTCCAGGGAAAGCCTTTCTGTCTCTGCTGGCTCTGGGGGAAGGTCCTTGTCATCAGTCTTCCCCTGGACTATGAACTTCTTAGGGACCCCAGGCCCAAAGAACACACTCTGCTCCTGACACTGCTTTCTTGGTGGTATGAGGTCCCCTGTCTCTCTGCCCGCTTCTCTCTTTTGTATTTCAAAAGAGATTAACTTAACTAAGACACAATCTAATCTTGTTCATCCTTGCTTCTAAGGAGCATTCTGGCTGCACTTCTTCCAAGATAGATTTGTTCCTTCTTTTGGAAGTCCATGGTGTATTCAATATTCTCCCCAAAACCATAATTTAAAGGCTTCAATTCTTCTTTGATCTTTATTTATTACCAATCTTTCACATGCATATGAGGCAATTGAAAAGACCATGACTTGGGTCAGACTCATCTTAGTCCTTAAAGTGACATCGTTGCTTTTTAACACTTCAAAGAGTATTTTACAGCAGATTTGCCCAGTGCAATGCCTCTTTTGATTCTTGACTGCTGCTTCTATGGGCACTGATTGTGTATCCAAGTAAAATGAAATCCCTTTTCATTTGTCATGATGTTGCGTATTGGTCCAGTTGTGAGGATTTTGTTTTCTTTTTGTTGAGGTATAATCCATACAGAAGGGTGTGGTCTTTGATCTTCATCAGTAAGTGCTTCAAGTTCTATTCACTTTCAGTAAGCAAGGTTCTGTCATCTGCATAACGCAGGTTGTTAATGATTCTTCCTCCAATCCTGATGCCACATTCTTCTTTATATAGTCCAACTTCTCTATTTGCCCAACATACAGATTGAATAAGTATGGTGAAAGGATACAACCCTGATGCACACCTTTCCTGACTTTAAACCATGCAGTATCCCCTTATTCTATTGGAACAACTGTGTCTTGATCTATGCATAGGTTCCTCAAGAGCACAACTAGGTGTTCTGGAATTCTCATTCTTCACAATGTTATTCATAATTTGTTATGATCCACACAGTTGAATGTCTTTGCATAGTCAATAAAACACAGGTAAACATCTTTCTGGTATTCTCTGCTTTCAGCCAGGATCCATCTGACATCAACAATGATATCCGTCGTTCCATGTCCTCTTCTGAATCTGCCTTCAATTTCTGGCAGTTCCCTGTCAATGTACTACTGCAACCACTTTTGAACTATCTTCAGCAAAATTTTACTTGCATGTGTCATATTAATGATATTGTTTGATAATTTCCGCATTCTGTTGGATCACCTCTCTTAGGAATAGTCATAAATTATGGATCTCTTCCAGTCGGTTGGCGAAATTTCCTGGCATACACGAGTGGGCTTTTCCAGTGCTGCATCCACTTGTTGAAACGTCTCAGTTGGTATTCCTTAAATTCCTGAAACTTTGATTTTTGCCAATGTCTTCAGTATAGCTTGGACTTCTTCCTTTAGTACCACTGGTTCTTCATCATATGCTACCTCCTGAAATGACTGAAGATCAACCAGTTCTTTTTGGTACAGGGACTCTGTGTATTCCTTCCATTTTCTTTTGATGCTTTCTGTGTTGTTCAGTGTTTTGCCATAGAATCCTTCAAGACTGCAACTCCAGTCTTGAATTTTTTCTTCAATTCTTTCAGCTTTAGAAATGCTGGGTGTGTTCTTCCCTTTTGATTTTTATAACTCCAGGTCTTTGCATATGTCATTTTAATATTTTACTTTGTCTTCTCAAGCTGCCCTTTGAAATCTTCTGTTCAGCTTTTTTACTTCACCATTTTTTCCATTTGCTTTAGCTACTCTACTTGCAAGAGCAACTTTCAGAGTCTCTTCTGACATCTATTTGGTCTTTTCTTTCTTTCCTATCCTTTTAATGACCTCTTGCTTTCTTCATGTATGCTATCCTTGATGTCATTCAAAACTTGACTGGTCTTCGGTCATTAGTGTTCAATGCATCAAATCTATTCTTGAGATGGTCTCTAAATTCAGGTGGGATGTATTTAAGGTCACACTTTAGCTCCTGTGGACATGTTTCTATCTTCTTCAGCTTCAACTTGAACTTGCATATGAACAATTTATACTCTGTTCCACAGTCAGCCCCTGGTCTTTGTCTAACTGACAGTATTGAGCTTTTCCATAGTCTCTTTCCACAGATGTAGTCGATTTGATTTCTGTGTATTCCATCTGGTGAAGTCCATCTGTATAGTAGCCATTTATGTTGTTGAAAAAAGGTATTTGCAATGAAGAAGTCATTGGTCTTGCAAGATTCTATCATGTGATCTCTGGAGTCATTTCTATCACCAAGGCCATGTTTTCCAACTACCAATCCTTCTTTGTTTCCAAGTTTCACATTCCAGTCAGTAATTATCTTGATTGCATGCTTGATCAATTTCAGACTGCAGAAGTTGGTGAAAATCTTCAGTTTCTTCATCTTTGGCCTTAGTGGTTGGTGTGTAAATTTAAGTAATATTCATTGTCATAGATTGAGTTATGTCTCCCAAAAATATGTGTATCAATTTGGCTAGGCCATGATTTTGTCCACCATTTTGTTATGTGACATGATTTTCCTATGTGTTATAAATCCTATTTCTATGATGTTGATGAGATGGGGTTAGTGACAGTTATGTTAATGAGACAAGACTCAATCTACAAGATTGAATTGTGTCTTTAGCTAATCTCTTTTGAGATATAAAAGAGAAAAGTGAGCAGAGAGACCTGGGAACCTCAAACCACCAAGAAAGAAGTACCGGGAGCATAGCACGTCCTTTGGACCTGGGATCCCTGTGCTGAGAAGCTCCTTGTTCAGGGGAAGATTGATGGCAAGGACCTACCCCTAGAGCCAACAGAGAAAGAAAGACTTTCCCTGGAGCTGACGCCCTGAATTCTGACTTCTAGCCTCTTAGACTGTGAGAGAATAAATTTCTGTTTGTTAAAGTCATCCACTGGTGGTATTCCTGTTATAGCAGCACTATATTACCAAGACAAAATTTGATACTAGGAATGGGGTGCTGCTCTAACAGGTATGTAAAATGTGGAAGTGGTAGCCTTGAAGAGATTCTTTGTGGAATTATGGACATCAAAGACAATTCTGGTGAGGACTCAGAAGGAAGTGAGGAGACCTCTTACATTGGAGATGGCGCAGATGCCAAGAAGCAGCAGCAGAAACTGGAAGCAGCAGAGAACCAGCAGCAGCAGAACCAGGAGACCAGCACGAGACAGCACTGGAGCCAACCTACAGAGTTGACAGAAGGCTTCTTGGTGGAGTTGGGTGCCTCTGGGCACTTATCAGTAAGCTAACCTTGCCAATCCGTGGAGCAAGAGAGCTGAACGTTTTCCAGCTGAAGTTTACCAGAGAAGTGGAGTGCTCCAGGTACTTATAGGTAGAGCTACAGAGCTTTGGAACACTTGCCCCAGCAGAGCAGATGTGGTCGGTGAAGACTGAGGGGCTGAGAGGCCGGGGAACCAGGAAGCAGAAGCGGAAGAGACAAAGAACACAGGAAGCAGAGCTGCCTCTGTCTCAAAGGGTGGAGTCTTCACTCAGATGGACTAGGAGAATGGGGACGCCCAAAGCCGAAGGAGCAGAGTTGCTGTTCCAGTGAGCCTGGAAGATGGAGCTGAATCCCAGGGCTAAGGGGTCTCCACTGAGAATCTGGAGAGAGTGTGCTCAATACCTAGAATCTGGAGGGCAGGGTCATTCTGTAAATGGTCTCAGAAAACAGGAATATTTTCTTTTATTTATTTATTGTACTTCAGGTGAAGGCTTACAGAAAAGTAGTTTCTCATGAAATAGTAGTACACATATTGATTTATGACATTGGTTAACTACCCCACAACATGTCAACCCTCTAAATTCTCAAACTTTTTTTTTTGGTGAAAATACACATAGCCAAAGATACACCATTTCAAAAATTTC
>NW_004444137.1:496225-520239 GCF_000243295.1 Trichechus manatus latirostris | reverse complement strand
TTTGTTGTTTGCTCATCTGTGGGCACTATACCTTTTGCCTCCTTCTCCAACTGGCATGGTCAGTCACTCAGATATGGTATGGCAGGGCCGGTCTAGCTGAAGAGGAGTTACTGGGATGGGTTGTTTGTGACACGTACTACAGCCACCAGAGTGGGTCAGTAATCAGTGCAGGGCAGGTTCCAGTAGGCTGTGCTTGTTCTATTTGGTGGTGTGATGTCAAGTGCATTGTACAGGTAGGCAGGATGCAGGGGGGAGATTGTTATGTGTGGAGCTAAGATGGATATGGGAGAGAGGAGGGAGGAACAGGAGCCAAAAACATACAAACAAACAAAAAAGAATGCTAGGGCAGCTTGCCGTTGTAGTGGAGAGATGAGAGACTATGAAATGGAGAAAAACAGAAAGGGGAAGGGGAAGAGGAAGAAAAGAAAAGAATGAATAAATAAAAATTGGAAAGGTTAAAGAACCGCAAAGTTCCCAGGGATCCCACCAGTGCGGCTATGAGATCTGAGGAAGTTGCTCTCAGGTGTTGCAGTACAGCCTGGCTAGAGGGCGTAGAGGTATACAACACCAGGTATTCAGGGAACAGAAAGAGAAGGAAGATATAGAGAGACGAGAAATTGAGCAATTAAGAATGACAAAAAGGGAAAAAGAGGGAAAAGAAAACAAAACAAACTAAAAAGAAAACAAAACAAGAAAGGCCCCCCAAAAAACAGAAAGAAAAAAAAACAAAGAAAGTAATGTCCTCAGGGTTCCCTCTGGATGTCTGTGCAAACCGAGTGGGAAGTCTCATTGCCATGCAGCACCGCCTGGCCAGAAAGGGCTCCTAACTCAAGAAAAGGAAAAGAAAATAAACAAACACAATTCAAAACATACAAACGAACAAAAGCCCTGGGATCCCACCTGCACGGCAGCCCAGACTGGACAGCAGCTCCACACTCAAAAGGAGCTCCACAGCCCCTCAAGAAGAAGCAAAGATGGTGCATGGAGCCAGGTATTTGAGCAACAGGAGAGGGAGGTGGCCAGAGGTAAGGAAGAAATCAAAAGAAGCAGAAAAACAAAGCAACAGTAGCAGCCAACAAATGGCACTCAGAGAGCCAGCTAGTGTGGGCTGGTGTTTCTCGGACAAAAGACTGTGTCCGCGGGAAGCAGAGGGGGCTGAGTATGGGTGAAGAAGGGTAGGGAGTGGGAAAGCGTATATCACAAATTACCAGATCTCTGCAGCCCCTCAGAAAGAAGCAAAGATGGCTCATGGAGCCAGGTATTTGAGCAACAGGAGAGGGAGGTGGCCAGAGGTAAGGAAGAAATCAAAAGAAGCAGAAAAACAAAGCAACAGTAGCAGCCAACAAATGGCACTCAGAGAGCCGGCCCGTTCGGGTGTGTGGAATCCAAGCAGCCAGTGTCTCCCGGTCAAGAGATTGTGGCCGCGGGAAGCAGAGGAGGCAGAGTCGGGGTGAAGAAGGGTGGGGGGTGGGAAAGCATATATCGTAAATTACCGGTTGTTTTGTCTCCTGCTGGATGCTCTGTGAGGCTGCTTTCTCATACCCCCTGTTTGCTGGTCTCCGATAGGAGTCCAAGATGGTGGATCCTTGCTGCGTTAGCTGGTAGGGGACCTCTGCATGAATCTCTCCTCGCTCTACGTTCTCTGTCAGTTTTCTCACTCCATTTGATGCTTGGCTGAGTTCTTTATCTCTTTATTTGATGTTTTAGGGTTTCAGGATTGTTATATTCTCTGTTCGGCTTAGTTTTTCAGATCTTTGCTGTGGAGGGACGGCGTGGTGCTTCTGCCTATAGCGTCATTTTCATGAAGACTCCAGAAAACAGGAGCATTTTCAAGCCTTGAGAGCTAATGTAATGCGTTCTGCTGACTTGCTTGGTGCCTGTTATCCCTTCTTCCCTCCAATTTCTTCCATTTGTAGTGGAAATGTCTAGCATGTGGCTATTGCCCCATTGTACTTTGGAAGCAGGTAACTTGTATTCTAGATTTCACTGATGAGGAAGAATTTTTGGATTTTAGATTTGGAGTTGATTTAATAGTTTTGTTATGATATGGTGGGGTGAACGTGTTTTACATGTGGCAAGGACATGAATTTTGGGCTACCAAAGGGTGGAATGTCATGGATTGAATTGTGTCCCTCAAAAATATGTGCATCAATTTGGATAGGCCAGTATTCCCAGTATTGTGTGATTGTCCACCACTTTGTCCTGTGATGTGCTTTCGCTATATGTTGTAAATCCTATCTCTATGATGTTAATGGGATGGGATTAGTGGCAATTATGTAAATGAGGCAGGACTCAACCTACAGGATTGGACTGTGCCTTGAGCCAATCTCTTTTGAGATATAAAAGAGAGAAGCAAGTAGAGAGACATGGGAACTTCAAGTTACCAAGAAGGGAACACTGAGAGCATAGCATGTCCTTTGGACCCATGGTCCTTGTCCTGAGAAACTCTTAGTCCAGGGGAAGATTGATGGCAAGGACCTTTCTCCAGAGTCAACAGAGAGAGAAAGCCTTCCCCTGGAGATGACATCCTGAATTCAGACTTCTAGCCTACTGGAGTGTGAGAGAATAAATTTATCTTTGTTAAAGCCATCCACTTATGGTATTTCTGTTATAGCAGCGCTAGATAACTAAGACAGTCATATTAACTGCTCTTCCTTGTAGGCGTATGAATATTATCCTATCACTGACAGAGTTGTACTTCAGGATAGATCTTGATATATTCTTTTTAATGATGAATGTGACAGCATTCCTCTTCAACTTGTCATTCCAGGCATAGTAGACCGTATGATTCAAAATGGCCAACACCAGTCCATTTCAGCTCACTAATGCCCAGGATATTGATGTTTATGTGTTCCATTTCATTTATGAAGATTTTCAAAAAGCTCTTTAGCCCTACTGATAAGTGCCTGGAGGCACTCCACTCCACCAGTAACCTCGGCTGGAAGGCCCTTAGTTCTCTTGCTTTATGGGTCAGCAAGCCTAGCTCCACCAGTAAGTGCCTAGAGGCACCCCACTCTGCCTGGAAGCCTCCTGCACAAAAGCACTCAGCTCTCTTGCTCTGTGGGTCAGCTCCAGTGCTGTCTCATGCCAGTTTCCTGGTTCTGCTGCTGTCATTTCTCTGCTGTTGCTTCTCGTTGTCTGTGCAGTCTCTGGTGTTACAGCTGTCCTCATTTCCTTCTGAGCCCTGATCAGAAGTTTCTTGGATGTTCATAATTCCACCAACAGTCTCTTCAAGGCAATCTGTGCTTTTACTGTTAGTCACCTTAAAACTCTTTCAGCCTGTACGCATTCACAGTTTCAAAACCACCTCCACATTTTACGTATCTGTTAGAGCAGCACCTAATATCCTGGTACCAAATTCTGTCTTGGTTATCTAGTGTTGATATAACAGAAATACCATAAGTGGATGGCTTTAACAAATAGAAATTTATTCTCTCACAGTTTAGGAGGCTAAAAATCCAAATTCAGGGCACCAGCTCCAGGGGAACGCTTTCTCTTTCTGTCAGCTCTGGGGGAAGGTTGTTGTCATCATTCTTCCCCTGGTCTAGGAGCTTCTCAGTGCAGGGACCTCAGGTCCAAAAGTTGATCTCCACTCCTGGCTCTTCTATCTTGGTGGTAATCAGGTCCCTCTCCTCTCTGTTCACTTCTGTCTTTTTTTTTTTTTATCACAAAAGAGGTCTACTCAAGATACAGTCTAATCCTGTAGATTGTGCTCTGCGTCATTAACATAGCTATCTCTAATCCTGCCTTGTTAACATCATAGAAGTTAGGATTTATAACACATTGGATAATCACATCAGATCACAGAATGGTGGACAACCACACAATATTGGGGATCATGGCCTAGCCAAGTTGACACACATTTTTGGGGAACACAACTCAATCAGTAACACCCTCCTTTTCTGAGTTGCTCCTACCCTGTTAACTTAAACTCTGCCCCCTAAGGTTCCTATCTAATCCTTTAAATTGTTGTCAGTATGATCACATAAACACAGATCTTAAAGGAGCATAATGCACAAGGCAGACATTTTTTACTAGTTAACATAAACTAATGTTTGGTTTTCAGAAGATTTCAGGGGATATTTTTGGTTTCAAGTTTAAAAGTTATCTCAGGGCAATAGTTTCATGGGGTCATCCAGCTTCAATGGCTACAGAAATCTGGATTCCATGAGAATTTAAGATTCTGTTCCACATTTTTACCTCTTTTGACCAAGATTCTTCTCTTGAATCTTTGATTCAAACATTCAGTAATGGTGGAAGGGCACCATCCAGTTCTGGTCTCATGACAATGGAGGCAATTTTTCACAGAGAAATTAGACACACATTCCAGTTCCTCCATGGATTCCTGACTCTCCTTTTTCATCTGCTGCTCGTGGTGAATGGAGACCAATTTTTGTATCTTGGATGGCCACTTACAAACTTTTAAGACCCCAGACACTACTTCATGAGCTATGAGGTAGATCAGAAACACTAAAAACAGTATTAGGTCAATTGACTGGAATATTCCATGAAACCATGACCCTAAACCTCTGAACCAAGAAAACAAATTTCAAGAGGTATTTGTACATAAGCAGCATCAGCAGCTGCTTCATTTTGTTGTTGTTCTTGCTGTAAATATATATATAACACAACACTTACCAATTCAACCTTCTTCAGGCATACAACGCAGTGATATCAATTACATTAATCATGTTGTGCAACCATTACCCTTAACTGATGTCATATTCCTATCGCCATAAACAGAAACTCACTCTTCCCAAACAGTGGCTCCTTCTGGCCCTTGCCTTCCTGAGCCTGATGACTACTAACAAACTTCAGTCTCTATACATTTGCCTTTCCTTGTCATTTCATATAAGTGATGTCATACTTATGACATCATAATATTTGTCCTTCTGTGGTTACTCAGCATAATGTTTTCAAGGTTCACCCATGTTATAACATATATCAGGACTTCATTTCTATGTGCGAGTTGAATTCCATTTTATGTATGTACCACGTTTTGTTTATTCATTTTTTTTCATGGACATTTAGGTTGTTTCTACCTCTTGGCTATTGTAAATAGTGCTACAATGAATATTAGTGTACATATATCTGTTTGCGTTGCTATTTTTAATTCCCTTGCATATATATCTAGAAGTGGAATTGCCGAGTCTTATGGTAGTTCTATTTTTAATTTTTTGAGGAGCCAACACACTGTTTTCCACAATGGTTGTACCATTTTGTATTCCTACCAGCAATGGACAAGGGTTCCAATTTCCATATAACCTCAACATTTGTTAATTTCCTTCCTTATTTATTTTTTTAATCTTAGCCATCCTAGTAAGAGTGAAGTGTTATCTTATTGTGGTTTTGGTTTATACCTCTCTGATGGTAAAAGTTGTTGAGCATCTGTACAAGTATTTTTTTGGCTATATGACTACCCTCCTAGTGATGTTTATTCAAGTCCTTTAGCCATTTTTTGATTGGGTTATGTGTCTTTTTGTTGTTAAATTGTCAAAGTTTATACATATTTTGGATATTAGAACCTTATTGGATGTATGTTCCTGAAAATTTTATCCCAATTTGTAGGTTGTTTTTTCTTTCTTTCTTTCTTTTTTTTTTTGATATAGTCCTCTGATGAACAAAAGTGTCTAACTTTTATGAGGTCTCATTTGTTACTTTTGTCTTTTGCTGTTCATGTTTTTATTATCCTATCAGATAATCCATTGTTAAAAACTAGGCCCTACATCCACCCTCCTATATTTTCTCCTAAGAATTTTATGGTTTTACTCTTCACTTTTAGGTCCCTATTCATTTTAAGTTGTTTTCTGTTTATGGTGTGAGGCATGGATCCTGATTCATTCTCCTGCATGTAGAAATCTATTTTTCCCAACACCATTTACTGAAGAGACTCTTCCTTCCCCATCAAATGGCCTTAGCACACCCATGTCAAAATCAGTTGACCATAGATGTATGTATTTATTTTTGGATCTCAATTCTATTCCATTATTCTAGGTGTCTATTATTACACCAGTACCAAGTTGTTTTGATTAGCTATAGAGCTATAGTGTGTTTTGAAATCAGGAAGTATGAGACCTCCTACTTTTTTCTTCAAAATTGCTTTAGCTATTTGGCCATTCCATATAAAATTGAGGAATGGTTTTTCCATTTCTGTAAAGAAAGCTGTCAGAATTTTAATATGGATTATATTAATCTAAAGATCACTCTGGGTAGTATTTACACCTTAACGATATTAAATCTTTCCATTGATTTAGGTCGCCTTTAATCTCTTTCAGTAGTAATTAATAATTTTAATTGTATAAGTCTTTCACATCCCTGGTTAAATTTATTCCTAGGTATTTAATTCTCTTAGATATTATTGTAAATGAATTTCTTTTCTTAATCTCCTTTTCAGGTGTATAGGAACCCAAATGATTTTTGAGTGTTGACTTTTACCCTGCAACTTTACTAAATTTCTCTATTAACTTTAGAAGGTTTCTTGTGGATTCTTTGGGCTTTTCTGTATATAAGATCATGTCATACATGAATAGATATAATTTACTTATTCCTGTCTGATTTGGATACTCTTTATTTTGTTTTCTTGCCTCATTGCTCTATTAAGGCTTCCAATACCATACTTAACAGGAGTGGAGAGAGTGGGCATCTTTGATTTGTTCCCAGTTTCAAGGGGAAAGCTCTCAGTCTTCCTACCTTGAGTATAATGTTGGCTGTTGTTTTTTCATAAATGTTTTTAATCATATCGAGGTACTTCCTTTCTTTTCCTTCCTTATTAGGAGTTTTTAATCAAGAAAGGTGTGGGATTTTATCAAAAGCTTTTTCTGATCACGTGGCTCATTTCATTTGTTTCATTAATGTGATATATTACATTGACTGATTTTCTAATGTTAAACCATCCTTAGATTCCTGGAATAATCCCACTTGGTCATGGTGTATGCCTCTTTTAAAATGTTGTTGGAATCATTTCACTAGTATTTTGTTGATAATTTTGGCATGTATATTCCTAAGGGATATTGTTCTGTAGTTTTCTTGTAGGATTTTTACCTGGCTTTTATATCAGGTAACACTGGCTTCACAGAAAGAGTTAGGGAGAATTCTTTCCTCTATATTTTGGAAGAGTTTAAGCAAGATTGGTGTCATTTCTTTAAACATTTGGTAAAATTCCCCAGTGAAGCCATCTGGCCTAGGGCTTTTTTCACACAAGACAGCAAGACCTACGTCCATGGCCTAGAAACACACAAGGACTGCAGGGGTCCACAGACAGCATGTGTACAGTGCACCAACTTCTCAGCTCATGGGGTATGTCTCACATGATACCAGCCCCACCTCCACAAGTTCTGTGCCCCCCACAGCCCTGGGGTCTTAGGGCTAGTACCATCATGCCCAGGACGGGTGATACGGTGCTCTGTCAGGTAGACGTAGAGATTCTGGAGACCCTGAGACAGTGAATATCCCTCTACTTTCTTGAGCTGCTCTCTGGCACACTATCCCAGGAGACTCGGCCTCTGCTGTCAGCCAATTCTTGCCCTGGCTTTAGACCTCAGTCTCACTGTGTCACTCTATGTCCTGGACTAGACCCCAAAGTGCTCCTGGGGCATTAAGCAGTCATTGTCACAGGTCAACTGGGGCAGCTGTACATCAGGGATAACTCAATTTCTAGGGCTAAAGGGAAGGATAAAATGCTGAAGGTGTCTAGGTAGGGATCCTGGCTAGGGCAAGGGGCCAGGTTCTGTGCCTTTGCTCACCTGAGACCCCCATAGCCCTTCACTATCCTCCAGGAACTACTTGTTCTAAGAACTGGGATTAAAGAGTCCCTCCTCCAAGAACTTGTCCTTGATTCCAAACCCCTATCTTCACCCTCCACTGGGCTAGTTCTCCCTCATCTCTGTGCATAAAACTCTTCCCATAAATCTAAGAGTAAGGTGGTAGAGTGAGGGAATGTCCTGCTTTGATGGGTCTCTTATTTCACCTCACCCTCTAGAGAGAGTGCCAAAACTGCTCACCTTCTTTATGAAAGTTGATCATTCTCCCATGGAAGGTACGTCACCACCCTCAGAGAAGGTTCCTTAGGTCACAACCAGCTACCCATATCCTTTCAAATGCTGCACTACCGTGAGTGTCCATGAGAGCTCAGCATACATTCATACACCAGGACTTGGAGATAGGGCAGATTCTGGGCTCAAGTGTAGGCAGAAACCAGAACAGAGGCTCAGGAAACATCTAGCTAACAATATCTGGTGACAGATGGAGAGACTGAGAACTGGGACAGGAAAGCACTGCTGGTCCACACACATACTTGACTTCTGTTAAAAAAAAAAAAAATCAAGTTGAAAATAAATTTTTGTGAGTTTATTAGAACTCAACAGAAATTCATGAATCAGGCAGCAACCAAACTGAAAACGCCTGGAAGCTCCAAAGAAAAGTGAGTGGCGAAAGCTTTTATATAATAAATGAGAAAGCAAAGCAAGGTTGACCTGATTGGCCAGAAATGGTTCTTAACAGTATTTGGGCCAGGAAGCTTGGTTTTTGCCGATATGGCTACTCCTGACTGGCCATTGTTAAGTTGTATTTTGCTTACATAAGGAGTTAGGCTCTGAAATCCAGTCAGTCTTAATGGCCTTTTAAAATTTCTTTATCAATTTCCCCTTTTTGATCATCCTGTCAGTTTTGAGGGGCCCTGGTTAAACATTTGGCTGCTAACTAAAAGGTCAGCAGTTTGAATCCACCAGTTGCTCCTTGGAAACCCTATGGGGCAGTTCTACTCTGTCCTGTAGGGTCTGTATGTGTTGGGATCAACTTGACGGTAATGGGATTGGTTTGGTTTGGTCAATTTTGAGAGATTGATCAAAACTTAGAGTACAGTACTACTCTGTACAGTACTACTACTGTTAAAACTGTTCAATTATTGTGTTGAACTTATAGGTCACAATGTCAGATCTTTTTCTCTGTGGGGACTTATTAATTTTTTCACATTGTTCCCCAGCTTCTGATGCTCAAATCATAAGGAAACCATCTGCCATGCTACTGATGGCTGTAAATACACATTTAAGACTTTTAAGAGTATGTAGTACACCAGGGAGAATATTATAATGACTACTAACAGGATAATTCCAACATACTGGTCCTTAGTCAAGACCCCCGTGTCTTAGTCATCTAGTACTGCTCCAACAGAAATACCACAAGTGGATGGCTTTAACAAAGAGAAGTTTATTTCTTCACACTCCAGTAGGCTACAAGTCCAAATTCAGGGTGTCAGCTCCAGGGGAACGCTTTCTCCGTCGGCTCTGGAGGAAGGTCCATGTCATCAATCTTCCTTTGATCTGGGAGCTTCTCTGCACAGGAACCTCAGGTCCAAAGGACACACTCTGCTCCCCGCACTACTTTCTTGGGGGTATGAGGTTCCCATGTGTCTCTGCTCACTTCTCTCTTATATCTCAAAAGAGATTGCATTAAGTCACTAATCTTGTCAACCTCATCAGTATAACCTCATCACAGTGATAGAGTTCACAACACCTAAGGAAATGACATCAGATAACACAATCATACAATACTGGGAATCATGACCCAACCAAGCTGACAGATATTTTTAAGGGACACAGCTCGGTCCATGACACCCCGCAAGCCAAAAAACTCAGAATGAATAAATCAATACAGGAGCTCGTGTCTGGAATAATATACCAGACGAGTTAACCCAAGTACAATATTTGGTGTTTGCAATAGCACAAACCCAGCCTTGTTCAGCTAATAAGGAACCTAACTCTACCCATTACTTAAAACAACATTGGCTAAAGGGTTAAGGGATTTTTCTTGAGCAGCTATGGCTTTGATTGTGGAATCTGTGATAGAGGCTAGAATTAAGAACTTTCTAATCATGTATTCATTTGTGGTAACATCATATCAAGACAAAGATCTTCTGAAAGAAACAAAGCCACTATCATGGCAATTCTCTCTTGGCTGTTTGATTTAGCCCAAGAGGATGGGACAAATGCTTAATTTCACTCCAGGTATGGACAGACAATGCAGTGGTTAACATTCCTAAACTACATTTGCCGTTTATATACCTGCTATCAATGCACTGAATAAGAACTGATGGTACTGAAAGAAGAAGTCCAAGCTGCACTGAAGATACGGTGGAAAAAAAGTCTCCAGGAATTGACGGAACCCAATTAAGATGTTTCAATAAACAGATGCAGTGCTGGAAGTGCTCACTTGTCTATGCCAAGAAATTTGGAAGACAGCTGCCTGGTCAAATGACTGGAAGAGATCCATATTTATGCCTGTTCCAAACAAAGGTGATGCAACAGAATGCGGAAATTATTGAACAATATCATTAATATCACATGCAAGTAAAATTTTGCTGAGTATCATTCAAAAGTGGTTGCAGCAGTACATCAACAGGGAACTGCCAGAAATTCAAGCCAGATTCAGAAGAGGACTCGGAACCAGGGATATCATTGCTGATGTCAGATGGATCCTGGCTGAAAGCAGAGAATACCAGAAAGATGTTTACCTGTATTTTATTGACTATGCAAAGGTGTTCAACTATGTGGATCATAACAAATTATGGATACCATTGTGAAGAATGGGAATTTCAGAACACGGGCTCATGAGGAACCTGTACATAGACCTAGAGGCAGTATTTCAAATAGAACAAGGGGATACTGGGTGTTTTAAAGTCAGGAAAGGTGTGCATCAGGGTTGTGTCCTTTCACTATACTTATTCAATCTGTATGTTGAGCAAATAATCTAAGAAGCTGGACTATATGAAGAAGAACAGGGCATCAGGATCATTAACAACCTGTGACACGCAGATGATACAACCTTGCTTCCTGAAAGTGAAGATGACTTGAGGCACTTACTGATGAAGATCAAAGACTATAACCTTTAGTATGGATTACACCTCTACATAAAGAAAACAAAAGTCCTCACAACTGGACCTATAAGCAACATCATGATAAATGGAGAAAAGATTGAAATTGTCAGGAATTTCATTTTACTTGGATCCACAATCAAAGCCCATGGAAGCAGCAGTCAAGAAATCAAACAATGCATTGCCTTGGAAAAAAAAAAAAGTGTTGAAGTGTTAAAAAGCAAAGATGTCACTTTAAAGACTAAGGTGCACCTGACCCAAGCCAGGGTGTTTTCAATTGCTTCATAAGCATGTGAAAGCTGGGTAATGAATAAGGAAGATGAAAGAAGAATTGACACCTTTGAATTATAGTATTGGCAAAGAATATAGACTATACGACGGACTATCAAAAGAATGAAGAAACCTGTCTTGGAACAAGTACAGCCAGAATGACCCTTAGAATCGAGGATAGCGAGACTTTGTCTCATATACTTTGAACATGTTATCATGAGGTACCAGTCCCTGAAGAAGGACATCATGCTTGGTAAGGTAGAGGGTTAGTAAAAAAGAGGAAGAACCTCAACTAGATGGATTGACTCAGTGGCTGCAACAATTGGCTCAAGCATAACAACTATTATGAGCAAGGCACAGGACTGGGCAGTGTTTCGTTTCGCTGTACCTAGAGTAGCTATGAGTTGGAACCAACTTGACGGCAACGAACAACAACAACATCAGTGCAATGAAATGTCCGAGTGTAATATGGATCCCAGTCTAATTCTTTGACTCTTCTGCTTAGAAAGACATTGGAGGGTATGATACTTCAGTGAACGTTTCATTATTGATTTATCCATCTTGGGGAATGTTATTATTAACTAATTCAGACCACGGTTCTTTTAGAGTCTGGTCTTATATGGAAGACATGTCAGGTGGTTTCAGCATGCCTTCTAGTATGATTATTCTACAAAGTAGGCGCACAGTGTATTTATGTTTCTTTGTGTAAGTATCATTTGGGCATATTTTATCCCAATAAAGAAAAGACCATGGTGAACAGAAAACATTATTTCCTGGATAAAGACAACTTGAGAGGAAATTAAATGTGTGGAGGCTATTTGAGCCACCACATTCATTGCAAAAATAATGTTAAAGCATGGTAACAAATCCTAAAGGGTCAATAGTCAAACCTAAAAACCCCATTTCTGGCAGTCCTTGTAGGATTTATAGTAGGGTTCAGGACTATTGAATGGATGTAGATTTTTGGTGACAAATCTAACACTATCACAAATTTTAGCTTGTGGCTATGGCCTGTAAAATCCTAATAACTGCATTATTTTTCCAAGCGTGGAAGCAAGGAGAAAGTAATAAGGATAAAAGGAAGAAAAACAACGGAGAAAATGTCATTGTTGATCTGTGGTCTAGGGAAAGCTGTCCACCTTAAGATTTTGCCTGCTTCTGGGGAGATGTTTCCCGAGATATCCTAAGTGTGAGTCCTTCACCTGGTGTGCAGCTCCAATCGTCTGTTGGGGCTGGCTTGAGTTGGGAAATGTATAACTATAACCACGGTTCTAGTCCGTGAATTCTGGTTGCAGTATGGGTGGGTAGAAGTACCTTGTAAGGTCCTTTCCAGTGAGGCTCCAAAGCCGTTTTCCTTTGGTGTCATTTCCAGAAGACCCAATCTCTAGGCTATATCTTGTGGTCTGGGTGTTCATCAATGTACAGATGGGTGACTTAAAACCAAAACCAAATCATCTGCCATGGAGTGGATTCCAACCATAGTGACCCTATAGGATAAAGTAGAACTGACCCATAGAGTTTCCAAGGCTGTAAATCTTTACAGAAGCAGACTGTCACATCTTTCTCCCACAGAGCAGCTGGTGGGTTTGAATTGCTGAAATTTTGATTAGCAGTCTAGGGCTTTAACTACTGCCCCACCAGGGCTCTGCAGATGGGTGAAGGCTCATTTCATCTGATGGAAATAAACTTTGGCATAATACTTCAAATATTTGTAATAACGAGTCATATCATTGTTTGATAATGTGGCCAGTGAGATGAGTCTCAGGGTCTCTAGAGATTTCAAAGGGAGTGCCCAGGTGGAAAATATGTGTTCCAGTAAGTTCTTTGCTTCTATATGTCATCAGCCTTTTTACATGTGTTATGAATTGAATTGTGTCCCCAAAAATGTATGTCAACTTGGTTAGGCCATGATTCCCAGTATTGTGAGGTTGTCCACCATTTTGTGATCTGATGAGGTTTTCCTATGCGTTGCAAATCCTACCTCTATGATGTTAATGAATCAGGATTAGAGGCAGTTATATTAATGGGACAGGACTCAGTCTACAAGATTAGTTGTATCCTGAGTCAGTCTCTTGAGACATAAAATAGAAAATCGAGCAGATAGGAGGGGGACCTCCTACTTCCAAGAATGAAGAACCAGGAGGGGAATGCGTCCTTTGGACCCAGGATCCCTGCACTTAGTTATCTAGTGCTGCTATAACAGAAATATCACAAGTGGATGGCTTTAACAAACAAAAATTTATTCTCTCACAGTTTCAGAGCCTAGAAGTCCAAATTCAGAGTGCTAACTCCAGGGGAAGGCTTTCTCTCTCTGTTGGCTCTGCAGGAAGGTCCATGTCATCAATCTTCCCCTAGTCTAGGAGATACTCACCATAAATATATTCGGTTACACTAATGGCTGGTGTTTCTCTGCATGTTTAGATTTTAGACACTTTTTGCAGAGTGGAAAAAGACAAATCTTTTGTGATTTTTCAGGATTGGTCGTAGGGAAAAGAGGCTCCCCATTCCTGAGTATCTCTTTGGATAAACTATTTTTGCTTTTATCCAAATAGCATGCTCTTGTATAAACTATTTTTATTTTATTAGGGAACTCTTTTGGGCATCAACCTCTCTGTTAAGACACTTTTTCAATATCAACCAAGACATTATGGACATTTTAGCTTTTAAGATTATTTTATGTGGCAGTTGCAGTTAAAGTACAAGCACTTCACAAAAAGTCTGTTTAAACATGTCAATTTTTATCCAAACTTTCACCTTAACCCCATTAACTATTGTGTACCCATAACCTCCCAGTCTAACCTTAGACAAACCAAAACCCAAACCTGTCGTCATTGAGCCGATTCTCACTCATAGTGACCTTATAGGACAGCGTTGAACTGTCCCATAGGCTTTCCAAGTCTGAAATCTTTACAGAAGCAAACCACCACATCTTTCTGCAGTGGAGTGCCTGGTAGCTTCAAACTGCCAACTTTTTGATTTAGCTACTGCGCCACCAGGGCTCCTAGTCTAGCCTTAGCCCTTGTTAAAATTTCACCAACAGTTTTAGAATCCCAAGAGTCACTTCTCCACTCAGACCATTTTACTCCTTCATATGCTTATGGCCTTGAGTCTCTGGCTTTAGGTCAAAAAGGAAATCTTGATCCCCTTGTTAATCCTTATCTTGGTTAATTTGCTAAACCATAGCCCCAGGAACTTCCAGCTGGGGCTTCTGTGGTGCAATGAATTACTTAATATGGCCCTTCTACCCATAGTCTCTGTGACTTACTCACAACAATTGAGTGGGACCATGCAAATAAGGTATATGGAACCAGTGATGGTTGGGGTTATGTGACGGCTTGGCTAGGCCATGACTCCCAGTATTGTGTGGTTGTCCTCCATTTTGTGATTTGATAATTATGATCCCAATTGTCCTCCATTTTATGTGCTGTAAATTCATGTTAATGAGGCAGGATTTGTGTGAGGTGTATCTTGAGTCATAGCCTTGCAGGAGGACATGACTCAAGTCCCACCCTTACTCCAGTCATGCCCTTCACTTGGGTGTGGCCTACATCCTATCTATATATGTAGGTGCTCTTGTAAGGCTCTCTCTCTCTCTGCATCTGGATCCTTCATCCGGCTCGTCACTATCTGACCTCCAGTTCTTGGGAAGTGAGCCAGTGGCCTGCTGTCTGACATGCCGTTTCTGGGATTTTCCAGCTTCTGCAGCCCATGGGCCAGCAGCCTATTATCTGACATGATTTTCCAGCTTCCACAGCCTTGTGAGCCAGCCATCTGTCCTCTGGCCTGCCAGTTTGGGTTCATGGGCCCCTGAGTCCACGTGAGTCAGGAAAAGCCTATGCCTGACCAATGGATTTGGAACTTGCCAGGCTCCACAACCATGAGGGCCACGTTTCCTTGATACAGTACATGAGTTCTGTGAGACATTGCAGTGAATTATGGAACCCCAAGATGGGAAGGAGAGTACTGAGGGGATGAGGAGTAGTTGATGTTAGAGATGATGGAGTGCTTCAACAATTTGGAAAAGTTGGACACTTGACACATCTTTAACCTCCACCTGAAAGAAATCAACTTTGTGCTGATCCTTATAAAAGTAAATTATTCACTCATTTTACTCATTCATATGGATATGATGTTGAGTCCTTGGCTTTTGGTCAAAAAGGAAAATTTGGCCCCCTTGTTAATCCTTATTGTGGTTAACTTTTACATCATAGCTCCTGGAAATTTCAGGTGAGGTTTCTCATTATGACTTTTGTCTTTTTAAAATTTCTCCTCAGTACAGAGGACTTGCTAACAGCTCTTTAAGTTTGGAGGAGTAGCAGGAGATCCTATTGATCTACCCAACCTCTGATAATAATGTATTAAAACATTTCTTTTAACCCCATCAATGTCTCCCTTATTCACCTTATTCTTCAATAACCTTTAAAAAATTCTACCCTGCTGGGAGTAGTCACTTGACTCTTTTTTCTTTTTTTTTTTTAATTCTGGAACAACTGATCTTTTTACTTTAGGACATTACTCTCTCTTTCTCTTTTTTAACAATGTTTTATTCAGTTTTTGGAGAAAGGTAAGTTAGGTTCCCATTTGATAATTCCCACACAAATTGTTCGGTGACATTAGTTACATTTATCACAATGTGTCAACCTCCTTTTTGATTGTGTTCTGTTTATTCCCTTTCCAGTACTCTAGTTTCCCTGCCTCCTTATCTTCTCATTATTGTTTTTGAGTAATTGTTGACCTTTTGCTCTTATACTAATGGTTTTTAAGTAGAGCACCAATCTTATGGGTAATATTCTTTATTTTGTGTGCCACTCTGCTATTTCGCTAAAAGGTGATCTTGGGTGATAGGCTCGGTTCTAGGTTTAAAGCGTCTCAGGGTGATCATCTCAGGGAGTCCTCTGTTCTATACAGTTTGTCTGGCTTGTTTTTTCTTTTAATAAGAATTTGAGTTCTGCTCCACATCCCCCCCCCCATTCTATCTGGGACTATCTATTGTGACCCCAGTCAAAATGGTCAGTGGTGGAAGCCACGTACCATTTAATTCTTTCTGGTCTTATGGAAGATGGAGTTGTGGCTCCTGTAGACTTGTTTCTTCTCTAAGCTTTTGTTTACCTTCTCACTGTTTTGCTCCTGGTTAGTACAGACCTGTAGTCATGTCTTAGATGGCCACTTGAAAGCTTTTAGGATCCCAGATGCTATTCACTTGACTACGATGCAGATCATGATTTTTGTGAACTATTGACTGAGTTGTCCCATGAGACTATGGTCTTAAGCTTTCAAACCCAGAAAATCAGTCTTGGAAGGTGTTTGGTTATGTCTGCGGAGTATCCATATTTATGTCTCCAATGAATATATGTGTCTGCACCCACATATTTGTACTTACACATGCCTATAGATAGTTCTTTGTTTAAGCTTTTGGCTGCTAACCAAAAGGTCGGCAGTTTGAATCCACCAGCTACTCCTTGGAAACACTATTGGGTAGTTCTACTCTGTTCTACAGGGTTGCTATGAGTTGGAATCAGCTTGATGGCAACAGGTTTAGTTTTGGTATAGATACTTTTGCAGACCTGGTATAGATACTTCCATCTGTTCTCACCATACCCATATACCAATATGTCTCTACGTATCCATACCTGCTCAAACACTCGTTTTTATTTTGGCCGTGCTGTGCTCACTGTATCCACATTCAGTGCCACTTTTCCCAACATCAAAATAATAATAATAATCATAACAACAAGTATCCTCAGTCTAAAGTGTACTTTCCCTTCTCCCCTCCTCTCCCTGGTAACCATCAATGAACACTGATCTCTCTAAATATATCTATTCTTGTATTCTTATAAAAGAGGGATCATACAATATTTGTCCTTATATGCTTGACTTATTTCACTTAGCATTATGCCCTCTAGGCCCATCCTTGTTATAATATGTTTTGTGGACTCATTATTGTTCTTTATAGTTGCCAAGTATTCCATTGTATGTATGTACCACAATTTGTTTATTCATTCATCCATTGACGGGCATTTCAATAGTTTCCATTTATTTGCTATTGTGAATAAAGCAGTGATGAACATAGGTGTGCATACATCTGTCCGTGTCATTAGTTTTAGGTCTTTACCGTATATACCTAGGAGTGGGATTGCTGGATCATATGGTAGTTCTATTTCTAGTTTTCTGAGAAAGCGCCATACTGTTTTCCATAGTGGGTGTACTATTTTTCAGCCCTACTAGCAATGGATGAGGGTTTCAATCTCCTCACATCTTCCCCAATATTTGTTGTTATCTGTTCTTGTTTTATTTTTATCAGTGCCGTTTTAGCCAGGGTAAGATGGTATCTCACTGCAGTTTGGATTTCCATCCTTCTAATGCTAATGGGAGCCCTGGTGGCGCAGTGGTGAAGAGCTCAGATGCTAACTGAAAGTTCAGCTGTTTGAATCCACCAGCAGCTGCTTGGAAACCCTAAAGGGCAGTTTTATTCTGCCCTATAGGGTCACTATGAGTTGAAATCAACTCAATGGCAACGGGTTGGTTTAATGGCTAATGATCATGAACATCTTTTAATATGTTTATTGGCTACTTGGATGTCCTGTCTGGTAAAGGTTCTGTTCATGTTCTTTGCCCATTTTGTGATTGGGTTTTTTGTGTTTTCATTGTTGTGTTGTTGCAGTTTTCCATAGATTTTAGAGATTAGACCTTTATTGGCTAAGTCATTTCCGAAGATTCTATTCCCAGTCTGTAGGTGAACAGTCATATTTTAGATCAAGAAAAACTTTGCTTTGAGATTGTATTTTGATTAGGAAAAAGGTGACTGTAGAAAAAAAATTATATTTCAATAGGCAATTATGACAAGTCCTTGTGGGCTTTCAAATTTTGGTTTTATTTCCTTGTCTTTGAGAAATCACAGACAAGGAATGAGTCTATTTTCTACTTGCAGATTAAACTTGTTCTTGTTACGTGGTTTTTGTACTTCCCTATGTATCTTCCTTAATCAATTACCTAAAAAAGAAAATTAAAAATATGAGATAGACTTAAGACTGAAAGCTACCAAACAACTGACTATCAAATCAGGGTCCATTAACAAAGGGAATGTTAACTGGCCGTTCTGTAACAGCCGTGATACCCTTAGTTACCGGAATTGGTTTGAATTATGCTAAATATATGTATATGTATATTTATATACATATATACACATACATACACACATGTACATATATATGTATATATACATATATTTACGTATATATGTATGTATATTTATATATATACATACATATATACACATATACACATTTATATGTGTATATACAGATATGTACATATATACATATATGTACATATATACTGATATGTACATATATACTTATATGTACATATGTAGAGAGAGAGAAGGTCCTAGGGCTAAGAAAATCTAACTTAAAGACGACTCGTATTTAAGAACGGATTGCCATAAAGTCTATTATATTAAAAATTTGAGTTAGTTATAATGGTTCATAATAACGAATGCACACAATCCTTCGTGATGCTTATGAAAACATTTTGCATCTTCAGTGGTTTGTGAACTCAAGGAAGGCGAACACCATTTGCTTTTTAAAGTTGAATCACATTGCTTTTAACAATGTGTTGCGTGTGTAACTTCGTATTTGGCTAAAATTTTCCTCTTATTTACCCTTGTAACTGTGCCTCCAAAAAGTAAATCAAATGCGAATGATGGTAATCCATCAAAGAAGAAAAAGCTCTTCAGGGGTTTACAGCTGATGACACTGCCGAAACCAGGCAAGCTGTGGATGATATGGCAGTCAACTGCAGTTAGAAATCAGTGAAAATAATGTTGTACAGTTACTCGACTCCCATGCCGAAGAAATAACCAACGACGACCTTATGGAAATAGAGCAGCAGATGATAGCATTAGAGGAAGAAGACCAGGACCTAAAAACTCCAGAATCGAAAAGTTTTTGACTAAAGAATTAGCTGAAACCTTTTGTCTCATTGAAGCAGGGATCGCAAAGATAGAGCAGCAAGATCTTAATACAGAGAGGTTCTCCAAAATTTACCATACAGTTACTGAGGGACTCAGCTGCTACAAGGCCATTTATGATGAGAAAAAGAAAAGTTTTGTACAAATGTCCCTTGATGCCTACTTCAAGAAATTGACTTCTATAGTAAACTTCCCCCTTCTCCAGCAGCAGAATCAAACCCTGACTCTCCAGCACCAGGTCCAGTGTCTCCAACACCAGGCCGATCATCTTCAAGAGTAGCCATCTCTCCATCATCTTCTCCTGCATCAACCAATTACTAACGTTATTGTAATGTTACCACATGAATGTCCCTTTCAGCATGCAAGAGACCAATGTAACAAGAGTTAGTGTTAACATTTAATCATGACATTTTTAATTTTTTTCTATCTGAACTATTTAAGAACTGTGTCTTTAATGTTTTTTTTACGGTACTGTATACTTACACACAGATTCTCTTCCTCTCTTCAGTACAGTATGTAGTTACTTTTATTATTACTATATTATTAATAGTAAGTACTGTATTACTATGTTTAAGATGTTTTGGTGTATTTGGAAGTGTTTTCTTAAGTGTTTTATATGCATGGAAAGGTAAAATATGTACTAAGACAAACATTTGACTAATGGATGCCAAATAAGAACCATATGTGGCTGTTCTGACTTACCTACAAATTCAACTTAAAGACAGACATAGGAATATACTTGATTTGTAACTTGGAGACTGCCTGTACATATACAAGCAACTGGCTCAATAAGTAACATAATGCTGAATGGAGAAAATATGTGACGTTGTCAACAATTTTATTTTACTTGGATCCACAATCAATGCCCATGAGATCAGAGGTCAAGAAATCAAATGATGCATTGCATTGGGCAAATCAGCTGCAAAAAACCTCTTTAAAGTGTTAAAAAGCAAAGATGTTGCTTTGAGGACTAAGGTGCACCTGGCCCAAGCCATAGTATATTCAGTCACCTCATATGCATGCAAAAGCTGGACAATGAATAAGGAAGACAGAGGAGGAATTGATGCCTGTGATGGTTAAGGTCGTGTGTCAACTTGGCTGGGCCATAATTCTCAGTGGTTTGGCAGTCGTATGATATGATCACTTCCATGATGAGATTTGATGTTATGCGATCACCTCCATGATGGGATTTGTGGTGAGTGGTCAATCAGTTGAAAGGGCGTTTCCTTGGGAGTGTGGCTTGCATCAAATATAAATGGACATTCTGGCAAGGCTTATTTTGAATCTTGCAGCTGGCTCCTGTTCATCTGACCTCCAGTTCTTGGGACTTGACCTAGCAGCTTACCTGCAGTCTTGCCTGCAATCTTGGTATTCGTTGATCATTGCAGCCTGTGGGCAAGAGCCCTGCTCTCTGACCTGCTGATCTTGGGTTCACCAGCCCCTGAGACTACGTGAATCAGGAGAAGCCTCTATCCTGACCCATGAACTTGGGATGTTCCAGCCTCTACAGCTATGTAAGCCATTTCCTTGATATAAATCTTTCTCTACATATATGCTTTATTGGTTTTGCTTCTCTAGAGAGCCCAACCTAAGACAATGTCTTTGAATTATGATGGGGCTTGTGTGTACAGTGTATGAAAGTTTATGTCAACAGAAGTTTGCAACATTAAAGGAAACCAGTCAGAAGCAGAGCAGGGCTCTGGATGCCTCCATATCACTATCCTGTGAACCTTCATGAGAAGCAAGTGCTGCTGCCTCCCTTCAGGCCCCTTCTTCCAGCTCCCAGATCTGGAGGAGAAAGCATCTGAGGGGAGGCACCTGAGAACAAACTTAGCCCCACTGACCCACCCAAGGACAGGAGATCGAGGCCAGGAGAAAAAGAGAGTGGAATGGAATAGGAGGATCCTTTGATGTCTTAGAAATGAACTGAATTGATTCTCATACAATGCAAGAAGATAGAAAACCCATGGAATAGGACCAAGATATTATCAATGGACATTGTTCCCAGTGAGAAAGGAAAATTTGACAAGCATATTTAAAAGTAGATATTGAAAGGAAAAAAAAAACAAACAGACTTTCTTATTTATAACCAAAAAATATACATCACAACAAACCAGTTAAATCTGTAGACTGAGAAATTTGGTTTACTGTATATTTATATTTGGTATTTTAGAACTACAATTTTAGTGTTCAGAAAAATTTTGCCTTTTAAGTCTGTAAAAGGATGTATTAGGCATTTAGTAATCGAAAGAATAAGATATATAAATTGGTCCATGTAGTACTTTTTTAAATAAACATTTTGATTAGAGGATAACATACGTACAGAAAAGCACACTAATTTCTTAGATTTTTACATTCACAATACTAATTTCTTATAGTCAATTTTTTTCCAGAGTATAGAAACCGCTTTGACTTTTAACACCAGAGATTAGTATTGTCAGTTTTTAAACATCTGTAAATTGAGTTACTTAATAGTTGGTTTGTTTTTGTTTTCCACCATGTTGTTTGTAGGATTCATCTGTGTTTTCATTGTCATTGCCCCATAAAGTCTATATGATGAATATAAAAGTTATCCATTCCACTATTGATGGGCATTTAGGCTGTTTTCAGTTTATGAGTATTATAAATACACCTACTCCTCACTTTTTGACTAACTCGTTAACCGACATTTCACATTTATGACAACAGGAAAAAAATCTGACTATTTTGCACATTAACAAAGAGCTGAGGTGAAAGCAGGGTGAGCGGGACGAGGTTTGTGTGAGGGAGCAAGGCTTCCCATGCCACTGGTGGTTGGTATTACCTGGGTTGGTCAGATGAGCTGAGCGGGGACCTCAGCAGGTATGGGGCGGTTAGGTGTAGCAGAGAAGGCAGGGCGGCTAGTCTGTGAGGAGGTTGGGGAGCCAAGGCTGCAGGAGTTGGGCAAGGGGCTCAGAAGTCTCTTATTCCAAAGAGGCTTCTTTGCCATCTCCACAGCCTCCACTTGGCTCAGGTGGCCGAGCTTCACCTGACCCAGGCCTGGGAGCCTTCTTTGGGGCTGGTAGAGTTGGAAGGTGGAAAGATAAAGAGCGGGAGTCCGTGCAAAGGCCTGGAGCACAACCTGGTGATGGTAAGCTCTTGTTCTTCCAGAGGCGATGGGCAACCACCAGTGTCCACAGGTTCTGCTGAGGTGGGGAAGGGGTGGTGGGTAAGGGGGGCCTGCTGTGACATGCAAATCCCTAGAGGCACCAGAGGTGCCCAAAGGACAGTGAGCGACTGGGGGACACCAGCACCCAATGTGCAGCATGGCCTCAATTCTGGCATAATACCAATTTTTGCATAACAACCTGGTCTTTGGAACCTAACCATGTCGATAAGTGAGGAGTGGGGGTAATGCTACTGTGTACTTTATTGTCCATACTTTTTGCTACACCTGTACACATTTTTATAGGATATCTACCTAGAATGGGAATTTCTGGGTCATAACCTTTAGGTATTGCCAAATGGTTTTGCTAAGTGGTTATATAAATTTGCACACCTACTAGAGAATATAAAAGTTCCAATTGCTCCGTATACTTGCCAATATGTAGCACTGATGTTGGCAAAGAGATATATAAACAATATTTTGACCAGTTTTTATGATTCTTTTTAGTGGGAAGTTTGGTGTAAAACAAGCTAGTCTGCCCCTGCGAGGTCAAACTACCCTTCCATCTGGTTTTAACATTTTAAGAAAATTTAATTAAAGATGTTTGTAATCAAGGTTAATTATTTAAGGAAGCTAGTTTTTTTAAACATTTATATCAAGTAATTACAGGCATACCTCATTTTATTGAGCTTCACAGATATTGTGCTTTTACTGATTGAAGGTTTGTGGCAACCCTGCATTGAGCAAGTCTATCGGCACCATTTCTCCAACAGCAAGTGCTCACTTCTTGTCTCTGTGTCACATTTTGGTAATTCTCACAATATTTCAAACTTATTCATTAT
Source organism: Trichechus manatus latirostris (assembly GCF_000243295.1). NCBI lineage: Eukaryota > Metazoa > Chordata > Mammalia > Sirenia > Trichechidae > Trichechus > Trichechus manatus. Next base: position 497,167 of record NW_004444137.1, on the reverse strand, counting down.
TATTTTATCTGTTATGGTGATCTGTGATTAATGTTGTTTTCATGCCTGCTAACACGACATCCATTCTGCAGCCCATGGATTTAAGGAGTCCTTTTGACTTTCAAGTCTTATTATTTAACAAATACATTTTGTAAGTCTATAGCTGCTGTAGATAGTAATTCCTCTGATGGATCTGGGCAAAGTAAATTGAAAATCTTCTGGAAAGCATTCACCATTCTAGATGACATTAAGAGCGTTCATGATTCATGGGAGGAGGTCAAAATATCAACATTAACAGGAGTTCAGAAGAAGTTGATTCCAGTCCTCATGGATGACTTTGAGGTATTCAAGACTTCAGTGGAGGAAGTAACTGCAGATGTGGTGGAAATAGCAAGAGAACTAGAATTAGACATGGAGCCTAAAGATGTGACTGAATTGCTGCAATCTCATGATAAAACTTTCATGGATGAGGAGTTGCTTCTTATGGATGAGCAAAGAAAGTGTTTTTTTGGGGGAGGGATGGAATTTACTCCTGATGAAGATACTGTGCTGTGAACATTGTTGAAATGACAAGAAAGAATTTAGAATATTACATAAACTTAGTTGCTAAATCAGTGGCAGGGTTTGAGAGGACTGATTGTAATTTCAAAGGAAGTTTTACCGTGGGTAAAATGCTATCAAACAGCATCATATGCTACAGAGAAACTTTGGTGAAAAGAAGAGTCAATTGATGTGACAAACTTCATTGTTTTCTTATCTTAAGAAATTGCCACAGCTCTGCCAGCCTTCAGCAAACCCTACCCTGATCAGTCAGCAGCCATCAACATTGAGGCAAAACCCTCCACCAGCAAAATGATTATGACTCCCTGAAGGATCAGAAGATGGTTGGAATTTTTTAGCAAAAAGTATTTTTTTTTTTTTTTTTTTACTTCAAGTGAAGGTTTACAGAACAAATAGTTTCTC
>NW_004444137.1:484415-494463 GCF_000243295.1 Trichechus manatus latirostris | reverse complement strand
GGATTTTCTTGTAGATTATGGAGATTAAACCTTTGTCTGACTTGTACCGTCCAAAAATTTTTCCCCAGTCTGTAGGTTCTCTTTTTACTCTTTAGGTGAAGTCTTTTGAAGAGCATAGGTGTTTGATTTTTAGAAGATCCCAGTTATCTAGCTTATCTATTGGTGTTTGTGCATTGATGGTTATCGTTTGTATCTTGTTAATGCTGTGTATTAAGGCCTGAAGTGTTGGTCTTGTGTTTTCTTCTATGAATTTTATAGTTTTAGGCTTTATATTCAGGTCTTTGATCCATTTTGAAGTAGTTTTTGTATATGGCGTGAGGTATGGGCCCTGTTTCATTTTTTTGGGAAAAAGTATCTTTTAATTAAGGTATGTACATTGTTTTTTTAGATGTAATTCTATTGCACACTTAATAGACTACAGTATAGTTAAACATAACTTTTATATGCACTGGGAAACAAAAAAATTTGTGTGACTTGCTTTTTTGTAATATCTCTGAGGTATGCATGTAGTAAGAAAGGCAAATTATTATTATTTATAATACTTCGTAGTTTTATGAATAAAATAACAAGACTTTTTAGTTGAACTAAAAGTCTTTTGAAAAAACTAAATTACCATGTTGATATCCACAGTAAAATTATTTTTCTATTCAGCACAAACAACTATAAGAATGTTTTCAGCACAGAAATTCTGTCTTCCCTAACAGACTTTGAAAACACTCCCTCAGTTGATAAGCATATCTGTCAGTCAGTCTCTCTCTCTCTTTCTCTTTCTTGCTATATCTATTTATCTATCATCTATCTATCTAATCTATCATTTTTCTACCTATATCTGGTTCCATCCTCAGAGATTCTGATTCCTTAAATCTGTATGCTGTAACAAAAGCCAAATACATACCTTGTGATTCTTTTTAACATTTATAATCAGTTTTATTGCTCAGGAAAAAGGAAAATAATAGTACTGGGAAATGTGAATTTAGATCGATGAGTTTTCAAAGTAGAGGTGCAGTTCAGTGGACTTCTTTGACTTGGACAATCATGCTTATGAACACTGTCCTCCCCTGCAGCCACTTCCTGCAAAGAGGTTATCCTGAAAATTCTAGGACAGTAGAAAGCATAGAAAAATGGACTTAGGCTCAAAAGAGTTGAAACAAACAAAAAAAAGTTGAAACCACACCCTCATCCCCCACTTTCCCCTCAAGCCTCCTGTCTCTCAAGTTCCCTTTCTTGTTCACGTTCTTATTCACCTGGCTGCAGGCATGGGTTTTGTTGAGTCTCCCTGTGGTAGGATAGGCACAGTGTGTCTGGGGCCACTCTTCAGCCAAGCCTGGACATTTCTCCATCCGCAGTCTTGTACAGCCTGATCATCTTTCTCATTCCATTGTTCCCTTGTCAGCTCAGGCCCCCATGGCCACAAGTCTGGACAGTCCTAATAGCTTTCTTACACTTACTCATCTGTCTTTCTTCTCCTGAATCCTGCACTAGGCTCCCAGATTAAGCCTTTTAGAATAGAATTTTCTGTCTGCCACTTTCCTCCTCACAACCTTTCAACAGCCCCCAGTGCACATGAAATGAAGTCATGATGCCTTGGTGCAGCATTTCAGGCCTAGCACCCTCTGGTTAGACCTACCTTATAGCTGTGTCCGCTCTGGCTCTGACCATCACACTTCCCCTGCAGCCAGGATGGGTTGTGGATGCCTGCAAACAATTAGGAGGGGACATAATAAATAGGGGGAAGGAGAAAAGAGGATGTGACAGCACAAAGCTTAGATCATATTTTCCCATAATTTGTAAGAAAGCATCACTCATACTCAAAAGAAATTATGACCTTTATTAATTTAAATACTGAAATGTGGAATGAACAAATTGAGAAATTATTCTTCAATATTATATAAAATATGGCGTCAACACAGAAAATCTTTCCAAACTCCAGTTCCTATTGAGAAGCTGCTCTAATAATATGAAGAATCAGAAAGACCACCAAGACCACGCTTACCAGCTTGGGGAGAATGAGAGGATTAAATGAACAATGCAAATGCTATTTTCTTAAGTGAAGGAAGCTCAATTTCTAAATCAAGAGTGTTCAGTAAGATTGCATTTTATGAAATAAAGAAAAACACAACATATATAAAGCGTATAATATCTGTAAGAATATGTCCTATTACACCTTTTTTCTTGTTTTGAATGAACTGTAGCGTTATACCGAATAATTCCTTTGGTAATGAGTAAAAAACAAATGAATAAATCCTGCTTTTCTGTACCACTCAGTAGAAATCCACACGCCCACCTCCGAAGCAGCCTTGACAAAAAATCAAACCTGAATCAGATAAATGCTCTAGATTCAACTGCCCACTCACAGGAAATACAGAGGACAGAAGAGGGTTTGAAAGGCCCCCACGGGAACACAATCAACAAAATCCAAAAGGTGACTAACTCCACAGGACAAGTGAAACTACTCCTTAAATAGATAAATAAATTGGAGAGAGCAGAGGGAGAGAGAGAGAGAAAGAGAGAGACTTCAGAAACATATCAGCCGATTTATAAGCCAATTACAAAGGGTCCAGGCGCCACAAATGACTGACCCCCACAAATGGTCAGGCCAGCTGTCTGCTCTCGCTGACCTGAGTGCCCAGAAGGGAGGAGACAGAGGGGATCCTCAGGCCAGCCGAGGGGCTGGAAGGGACAATTAGCATACTTCATCCGGAAGAAAAACATCTTATTATTGCCTTCATAAAACCAAACACCCATTGCCTTCCAGTCAATTCTGACTCATGGCGACCCCATGTGTCAGAGGAAAGCATAAACAGGGCAAAAATAGAACACAGTCTCACCGTAACAATAACCTTTCTTGCCTTATTTTAAGGCCCAAACACGTAGAACATGATTTTACGTTACTCATTGCTAGGCTTAAAAAGTTTAAAGTAATAAAATTTTTCCACTCCCTCCATCTCCTCAAAGATAACCAATTATTTTTCACAGTTTCCTGTGTATTTTCCCAGGAATACAAGTATGATTCTCTTCTTCGAAAATACACAAACACACAAAAAAGATTATAATATACCCATTATTCTATACTGCCTGTTCTCTGCTCAGTAAATTCTGAGGCTATTCTCATTAATCAGATACTGCCCATTCTACTTGTTTTTTAGTGGCTGCAGAGAATTCCCTTGCAGGGATCCATAATTTATTTAATCCCATTGTTTCATATTTAGGTTTATAATGTTTTCCTATTGGAAATAATTCTGCCATTAAGAAAGCTTGTGCATTATAGCATGGATGAATCTTAAAATAATTATGCCCAGTGAAAGAAGCCCGACACATAAGAATACATACCGAGGGAGTCTGTTTAAAAATATGTATATATAACTCTAGAAAATGCAAACTAATCTATGGTGATAGTAAGCTCATTAGTGGTGCGATGGGATGGAGGGACAGAAAGGTGGAAACTTTTGAGAGTGATGGGTGTGTTCACTGTATTGATTGTGCAGATGATTTCACAGTTCATACAATCTGATGAAATTTTCTACTGTAAATAAGTACAATTTATTGTATGTCCATAAAATACAATAAAGTACATAAAATACTGTAACACTGCTTGGGAAAAAAAAAAAATCCTGTGCATATTTTCCTAGCAATCTATTGGGTCAGAGGATGAGAACATGTAATATTGTTATGTATATTACCAAATGGCCCTCTAGAAGTTTGAACTCATTATTTCTTTCCCAGTAAGGTGCCAGAACATTATTTTACCACCCATTGACCAGTATGTTGATATATATAGATATTTTTAATTCTTTAATGTCAATCTAGTAGACAAAAGAGCAAAACTGATTGTCTCTTTGATTCAATTTGCGTGTCTGTTTTGGTGAGTGAGGTTGAACATCTTTCCACTCTGGTGTCTGTACTAATTTCCTGTGGCTGCTGTAATAAGTGAACACAAACTTGGTGGATTAAAACAACACAAGTTTATGAGTTTAAACTCCTGGAGATCAGATCTGATATGAGTCTCAATGGGCAGAAGTCAAGGTATCAGCAGGGCTTTGTTCCTTCAGGACGCTTAAGGAAAGAATCCATGTCTTTGCCTTTTCCAGCTTCTAGAGGCTGCCTCCGTCCTTGACTCTTGACCCCTTTCCATATTTAAAGCTGACAATGTGAGGTTAAGTCTTTCTCATATCACCTCACTCTGACTCTCTCGCTTGCCTCCCTCTTTCACTTATAAGTAACTTTGTGATCATAACTGGGTTTATGGGATAATCCAGGATGATCTCCCCTCAAGGTCAGTTGATCAGCAATCTCCATTCTATTTGCATCTTTGGTCCCCCTTTGCCATGTCACATAACATAACATAGTCCCAGGTTCCAAGGATTAGGATGTGAATATGGAGGAGGGCATTATTCTGCTTACAGAAGGGTTCGTTGTATTTCTTTTACTTATGCAGAACATTGTCCATTTTTCTATTTTTGTTTAACTTGTATCTTGTTTGCTTAAGTTTTTTTTAAATTAAGGAAATTAACTATTTGACTATTTATTTTAATTTTCTCTCCCAACCGTTATTTGCTTTTGGCTTAATGTATATTTCTTTTAAAAATGTTGTAGTTAAATATTATTGTATGTTGCTTAGGAAGGATTTTCTTTTCATTAAAAGATAATGAAAAGAAATTCTCTGAGTTACTTTGTAAAAGAGTACAACTGACTTCTGTGTAAAAACCAGACCACAGGAGGCCAGAAGTAGAACAGAGATAGACCAGTTAGAAGGCCACTGAAAGAATCCAATGTACAGGGCTAGAAATGATCTGTTTCTGGATCTAAAGTGAAAGTAGAGCTGGCAGGAATTGCTCAGGGATCAGATGTGTGTGTGTGTGTGTGTGTGTGTGTGTGTGTTTGTGTGTGTAGAGAGAGAGACAGAGATTCTTAAAGGTTTTTGCTTGAGCAACTGGGTGAAATGGCGGTTCCATTGAGTGAAATGGTAAAGCATGGTGGGCGAGGGCTGCCTTTTTTGTCTGAAGTTCAAGCGTCCAGGGATGTGTTGCATCTGTAGGTGGTTTTTCAAATCCTGAGCCTCAATAACATCACCTAGAGTGCTTGTATAAAAGAAAGAGAAAGGGTCTGAAGGTGAAGCCATGGAGCCCTCCACACACAAGAAGAGAGGAGGATTAAGCACAGGAGTCTATGAAGGAGTCAGTGGGGGTAGGAGAAAGACCTGGAGAGTGAAGGAAAGGAAGCAAATGTTTCCAGGAGGAGAGGAGAGTGATGAAGCATGTCAAATGCCGCCAAGGTCAAGGAAGATGTGGACTGAGAAGTGACTCTTGGTCTTGTCAATTGGAGGTCACTGTTGACCCTGAAGAGCAAGTGAAAGGGTGGAATAAAATCCTGATTGGAAGGGATTTCAAGGAGAATGGTACCAGAGGAATGGAACCAACAATCTAAAGAAGTTTTGCTCTAGAGAGCAATGAGGCTTTAACTTGGAGGAGGATGAAGGACTGAGGGAGAGATATTTAAAGATGGGGAAATTATTCAACATTCAGTAACTCTTGTCCAGCCCTAGGAGGCCATATATGATCTACACTCTCCTGCCTCCTTGATCTTCTTGATGACCCACTCCATTCCCCATACTCTAGCCATGGGCTTCTTCCTTCCTCCAGTGCCATGCTCCTTCTAACCTCAGGACTACTGATTCTGCTTTTCTCTTCCCTGGAATCATTCACTGAGGTAGAGAGTGGAGATGAGCTTTGAAACTGGATGAACCATTCCTAGAACAGGCAGTTTAAGAAGTCACCTGAACCAGAAATGCCAGGTTGGTTCAACATCAGAAAATCAGTCAATGTAATACGCCAGAAAAAGAATGACATGATCATCTTAATCAATGCAGAAATGGCATTTGATAATATTCAGCACCCTTTCTTGATAAAAACTCTTAAAAAGACAGGAATAAAAGGAAAGTTCCTCAACATGATTAAGGGCAGTTATGAAAAACCAATAGTCAAAGAGTTCCAGTTAAGATGACATCTTAAATACACACACCACAATGACCTCTGACAACAAAGACTTAGGACACTAAGTAAAACAGACACAAATAATGATGCCAGACCCCTGAACATCAAATGGAGAGTTGAAGAAACAGACTGAGCATTGACTGGAAGGAGAGATAAAACGAAAACAATGAAAAAACACGGGTTCATGTATCGATCACACCCTGTCTGCTGGTGTGGGGTGCGGTGTGGCCATTTTTGGGATGGCATTAAGCACCAACCTGGGGTGAGGAACCTAGGTAAACAACCTCAAGGAGAACACAGCTGTTGGCAGAAATTCTGTGAAAACAACCTTGGAAAGAAACAATAAGTTGGGCAGTACACGGCCAGTGATGGGGCACCCCAGAGAACGTGAAATGTGGGAGTTACATAGCTTTGAAGCTAGGGAACCACAAGAAAGGTATTTCCTGCCCTGCCCTGTCACACCCTCCTTGTCTGGGTGGGATCCGTGCCCTGCCCTACAGACCAATCCCCAGCTGTGTGGGCCTCAACACCCTATCCTGTCCACCCATCCCTGCACCTCATCTTGTGATTCAAGGGTTGCAATAATGGCTCATGACAATGCAGAGTGAATGTGTTATCCCTCAAGAGCTGTGAAAGAACCCTGACCACCTGACACCTAGTGCCTCACATCGGGAATCTGTTTGGGCACCACCAAAAAATCCTCTAAGAGAATTCAGACGTGCCTGACTACATAGGACCACAGTGTGTGTGTAACCCACCATATCTGTCAGTGAGAAGAAAGCACACCCAGCCAACCAACAGCATCACACCCATGCATAGACCAAGCAACTGGCATCATCATAGTCATACACAGACCAATACCGCAAAACAATATCGATTAAAACAACAGAAAGGAAGGTAGACAATATAAAGAGAAAGGGAAAAAAACTAGGCTCCAGATTTATCAAAACAAAAGCAAAACAACACAAAAAAGGTGAAAAAACATGGAATCGCTAAAAAAAATATAAACAAATATAATAGACCCATTCCAAATCTCACATTATTTGTCTCTTCATTTGTATCTTTTTTGTAATATTAAAGCTGTTATCGCAGTGAAGGTGTTTCCCATCATCTCTGTGAGTCATTCCAGAGAATTGTCTGACACAAACGAGTAATGTGGTCTACCTGGTTTGAAGTGAAGAGAGTCATGAGGGCTCCTGAAATTGTGACTGGTACTTTGAGGGGGGAGAAAAAAATCCAAATTTAGGTCTGGCCAGTCTGAAGTGGAGGGAATCATGTGGAACCCTAAGCTTGTGATTGGTCCCATCTGATCTAGCCCCAGGTGGCTAAAGTCAGACAGAAGAGCTGCTTAGGAAGCTGGGGTTTGAGCTGAACAGGAAACGTAAGCTGTTATTTACATTAGAGGCAGCTGGCATGTGGACTGGGATTTGTTATCCACCATCAAATTTGGCATTAGAAGTGGATGATCTTCTTTTCTCTTAATTGATTTTCACAATGGCTTTTCTTTGGTTGGTCACAATTCTCTGAGGTAGTGAGAAACCTAAAAGATCAGCTGTCCAAGTTCCCCCAACCCTTAAGCAGGTAAACATGCAACTATTTAGAATCATTTGCTATGGTTTTTCACATATTTCTTCAGCTAAACATTTCATTTGTCTGTCTTTATTTTTATGTCCTCATTTTTTAAGTATTAAATTAAAAAAATTAATTTCTAAAATATTTTTATCTGTGATCTCTGTGTGTATATATATAATATAATATAATGTAATATATAATATGATATGGTATGATATGATATGATATGATATGATACAATATAATATGATTCTTTTCTTATTTGTTCCCCCACTGACCTTAGATCAATGTTTTCAATTTGCTCAGACCTCTCCACAGGTCTACTGAATCAGCATCTCCAGGGTACGAGCTCAGGAATCTTTTGTGTTAACAACCTTCTCAATGATTCTTGTGCTCAGAAAAGTTCAGGAAGCATGAGACCATGGGTAGTGAGGAGATCACCTTCTGTGGCAAATGCAGATGATTTCATTGGCTGTCTGAGCACTGTTTTGAGAGGAATGCTCAGGCTTGTTATCTCAGCAGGAAAGAGTTCTGTTATCTACTAATGTTATCTGTCATGGGAGTAGGATTGACAAATTGTGGCTGCATTAACATGTGGAAGACCCGCAGCGATCAAGAAATAGTGCACGATCACAATTTTGCATTTCTGGAGTGACATAATTCAATCCACAATAGGCAAAAAGTGCTTGAGGGCGAAGATCAACGAATTTGTGATGAAGGCATAAAACTAAGCAAATGAAAAAATAATTTAAAGGTAATTGACTCCAGGAAAAAAAACGAATTGTGCAATAAAAAATGGGGGCTATTATAATTGACTGTGTGGCTTAACTTTGAATAGTATTTAGAAGAGATTTTCTTTATTTTTGGTAATCATAACCTATAAAGTTTCCAGGAACACTGAATACATGAATACTGAACCATTGCTAAAAGGGAAATACAGAGTTAGGTTCCTGAGAGCCTTTGGTCACAATATTGTCCTCAAACAATCAATACATAAACTTGTTTTATGGGTGTTTCTGTTTAAAGACTCCTTATTTAACATGTATCATTGATTCATTACCATTCAACTCATGGCCAACAGCACTATAACGAATGCCTGAATAAAGGTCGTCTAACACATGTATATTCTCTGTAAAGCACTTCATAGCCTTTCTATGCTTGGGAACACGAGACTTATACTTTAGTACTACATTTGGGGGTAATTTGTAAAGAGCAAAATCATCCAAAAAAAAAAAAAAAGGGCACAAAAATACATAAAACAAAATAAAGCAAAAACTGTGATATGCAATCAACAGTGAAAAGGACTTTTTTTTTTTTTTTTTTTTTTAACCATTATGAGAGCTGAAACAAGAAAACATAGGGTTTCTTTCATCAACCTCAGATGGGAAGTTGTGGGTTAGGTGTTTCAAATTCTTCATCCCTCTGTACATTTCTGTCAATGTCTATAAAAGTGCCTCAAGTATTGATTTGGGGATTACAAATAAATTTTAATGAGTAGGCTATTTTGTAAACAGGTCTACGAAAAATGATTATCAACTGTACTGTTCAAAAAAAATATAATAGAACTCTATTAAAAGGATGGATTGATATGAAGGGTAAGAGTGTGTGATGGGGATAGAGGGAAGAAAAGGGTGTAAATTTTCATCTTCCTGGTGCCTGGCTACCACCAGTGACAGCTCTGACAGGGAACACAATAGAGAGTCCCTGACAGAGCAAGAGAAAAGTGGGGTGCAGAACTCAAATTCTAGTAAAAAGACTAGACTTAATGGTTTGATTGAGATTGGAGGGACCCTGGAATACACGGCCCCCACACTCTCTGTTAGCCCAAAACTAAAACCTTTCCCGAGGCCAACTCTTTAGGCAAAGATTACTGGACTATGGGACATAAAATGATACTCGTGAACAGTGTGCTTCTTTTTTTTTTTTAGTTCTTTTTACTGTACTTTAGATGAAGGTTTACAGAACAAATAGTTTCTCATTAAACAGTCAGTACACATATTGTTTGATGACATTGGTTAACAACCCCACGACATGTCAACACTCTCCCTTCTCGACCTTGAGGAAGTTTTATTTTTATGAAAATATACATAGCTAAAGTTACACCATTTTGAAAGCTTCTACATGTACAATTCAATGACATCGATTACATTCTTCCAGTTGTGCTGCTATTCTCACTATCCTTTTCCAAGTTATTCCATACCCATTATCTTCAAGTCACTGTCCCCTAGGCTTCCCATCAAACCTTTTGAGTTGTTGTTGTCAATTTGATTTCACATAGATAATTCTCTTTTTTTTTGTACCTTAGGTGAAGGTTTGCAGAACAAATAGTTTCTCATTAAACAGTACACATATTGCCCTATGACAATGGTTAACAACCCCATGACATGTCAAACTGTCCCTTCTCAACCTTGGGTTCCCTATCACCAGCTTTCCTGTCCCCTCCTGCCTTCTAGTCCTTGTCCCTGGACTGCTGTGGCTCATTAGTC
>NW_004444137.1:453034-484315 GCF_000243295.1 Trichechus manatus latirostris | reverse complement strand
TCTGCACGAGCTGAGAGAGTAGGTCCCAAGTCGCACAGCACTGCCCAGCCAGAACTGGCTCCCAAATCGAGAAAAGAAAAAGAAAACAAGCAAACAAAAGAAAGTCCCAGGATCCCACCAGCATGGCAGCATGGACCAGGAAGCAGTTCCACACTCGAACGAAGCTCCACAGCCCCTCAGGAAGAAGCAAAGATGGTGCATGGAGCCAGGTATCTGAGCAAAAGGAGTGGGAGGTGGTAAGAGGTAAGGAAGAAATCAAAAGAAGCAGAAAAAAGCAACACCAGCAGCCAACAAATGGCACTCAGGGAGTTGGCCAGTGCAGGCAGATGGAATCCAAGCTGCCGGTGCTTCCTGGCCAAGAAACTGTGGCCGCAGGAAGCAGAGGAGGCCGAGTGGTGGTGAAGAAGAGTGGGTGGCGGGAAAGCATATATTGCTGTTTACCGGTTGTTCTGTCTCCTGCTGGAAGCTCAGTGAAGCTGCTTTCTCATACCCCCTAATTACTGGTCTCTGATAGGAGTCCAAGATGGTGGATCCGTGCTGCATTAGCTGATAGGGGACCTCTCCATGTATGTCTCCTTGCTCTCTGTTCTCTGTAAGTTTCTTATTCCATTCGGTGCTTGACTGAGTTCTTTATCTCTTCATTTGATGTTTAGGGTTTCAGGATTGCTGTTTTCTCTGTTTGGCTTAGTTTTTTGGATCTTTGCTATGGAGGGACTGTGTGATGGTTCTGCCTAGAGCGCCATGTTGCCAAAGTCCAAAAAGTGTGCTTCTTAGCTCAAGTAGATACATGAGACTAAACGGGCAGCCCTTGTCTGGAGGGGAGATGAGAAGGTAGAGAGGGACTGGAGCTGGTTGAATGGACACAGCAAATCTGGGGTGGAAGGGAAGAGTGTGCTGTCACAGTATAGGGAGAGCAACTAGGATCACATAACAATGTAGGTATAAAGTTTTGTATGAGAGACTAACTTGAATTGTAAACTTTCACTTAAATCACAACAATTAAAAAAAAAAAAATCTTCCATAGTGGAAAGATAAGGGTCAGAACTGAGACATCAAGAAGTAGAAGTGCAAACACAGAATATATCAGTACAATTAGTATTAGCCAAAATAATTGATAGTTACACCCTGGAAAGGCGTAATTTCTGAGTTGAGTGTAGTGAGTGCCTTTTAACAAACATGGTAAAATTATTATTATTTTTAAAACCAGACGGATGCACACCTTTGATTATTAACAAAAAAAAAGTTTAAATTTGTGTTCTATTAACTCTTACCTTAATGACAATGGGCCAGGTAACATAGTAACGATTATAGGTCCTCTTCTATAAAAAAGTCTTCTTCTTAGAGTTTCTGTGAAGACAAAATGAGATGATCCATATAAAGAGATTAGCATATGCCTGACACATATTTTGACCTCAATAAATAATAGTCTCTTTTTAATGGCTTCCAAGAGGATCATGAGAGTTTGGGAGGCTATTCTGCTGAGGTCAGCTTTGGGGCTAGTGCAGTGTAAATGGAGAATTTTCTTGGATATCAACTGAAATGAAAACATTTACCATAAAATTCAGCACCAAGCTGGTTTCCATGAGGCAGAGGAGGTCAAATATAACTCCTTTCTCCACTTATTCACCACTCTGACACAAAACTTTCTCTACTGAGTTTGATAATTCATTGAGATGGTCATAGAGAACGCATCGAAAAACATAATTGTGATATCAACTTTAATAAAGGAGAAGGATATAAACAAAGGATAAAAATAGGGATGAAGATATGCAAATGGCAAAATTCGAAAGGGGTCCCAGCACAGGGTCCTCAGTGTCTAAAAGGAGATATGCTTATGCCTCAAAAGGGATCTGCTTTCCCTTTCTGAAAACCAGTGTTCACTCCCACTTATCAGGAAAGTTTTACACAGGAAACGCAATTACATCACTTGGCAGGCTTGACTACTAGCTGCTTCTGTCAGCTCTCGGCCATAGTTTGGTCTTTACACTCGGCTGCCATCATCTTGGTCTGCTTATTTTCTCTACTTCCTCTGGTAATGTCATAGCAGCTGCTTCCATTGCTGTCACAGGTTTATTCTTTCTCAGAGGGTTAGAGTGCAGGGCCCCGGTGTCCAAAGGACTTCCTCCTCTCTGGCCCTTCTGGACCAGAAAGCCCCAGCTGAGCTTTCACGTTCTAGAGTTTTTAATCTGTCACAGAGTTAGGCCCCCCAGCCAATCTGTGAAAAGGTCAACTACTGGGCAAGGCAGAGAGGGAACACCCAATCCAGGTAAGGGTCAACGACTGGGTCGGGCTTTGGAATCAAGACCAAAAGCCAAATAATTATTTTTTTTGTAAAGTGATCCCACAGCGTGCAACAGTGAAGAAGCATCAGGAAATGCCTAGTCCCCTCCTTCACTTAACTCAAGACATGGTCGCCAATTATAGGTTTCCCCAGTCAATTTATACAACATTGGACTATGCAATATTAAAAAAAAAAAAAAAAATAGAAGCAATGCAAATAAAACCTTCCTAGAATGCTAAAGTTAATTTAGTTCTAAAGAATTTAGGTTTAGGAAATGCAAAACCATAATCATTTCTTCATGGCAAAAGTAGTGTTCTAGAGCCCAGCAGAAACACACACATCTCTGCTTGAGTAGTGTTTGCTACCATCACATTCCTCACAACAAGTAATAGGGCTGAGCCCTTGGCAGAAGGTGAGACAGAATGTTATACGGGCAAGTTAAGTTACATAGGCAAAGACATAGATGCAGGGAGAAGGGGAAAGGTGAAGATTTGGGGTTACCATTATAATTATTATGCATAGAACTATGTCCTCCAAAAAGTTATGTTGTATTTTTAAATTCTGGAATGTATGAAAGTGATCTTGTTTGGAAATAGGTTCTTTGAATATGTCACCAGTTCTTTTAACATGGGGTTATATTGGATAGGTCCTACTCCAGTATGAGTGGTGTCCTCTTTTATAAGAGAAGAGACACAGACATACACAGAAGATGGCCATGTGAAGATGGAGGCAGAAGTTGGAATATGCATCTACAAGCCAAGCAATGCCAAAGCTTGTCAGAAACTACCAGAAGCAAGGAAGTGGGGCCAAGATGGCAGAATAATCAGATGTTTCCTGTCGTCCCTCTTACAATGAAGACCTGAAAAAACAAGTGAATCAATTATATATAATAATCTAGTAGCCCTGATCATCAAAGACAAAGCAGTGAAGAAGTGCCAGTAGTGAGGTTGCCTGTGCCCTGCTGCCTGGGTCCGCTGGCACACAGGGGCTGAGGTGAGGAGGAGCATTTGGGGCGTGTCTCACCACATCAGGGCAGGCCTGAAAGTGGCGAGTCTACTCAAGCCTCTGGAGTCAGGTGGAAGTTGCACTGGACCTACAAAAGCTAAGTACAAGTGTGTAACTTACCTCGAGGGGGCAAAATAACCTCTCCCCCTAAGTTTCATAGTAGAGAAGTGCTTCCTTCCCCTTGCCCACCCCTCACCCTGCTCTGCTCTGACACCAATCAGACAGTATTCAACAACTGCCACACTCCCTAAGCTGGAATTCAGGGCTATCCATGAACATACCAGTCTCCCATCTTTAAAAAGCACCATACTTCCTAGGCCAGGAACTCAAGGTAGGTCAGGAGGTCCTGCCCTTTCATCCAGCCACTGGCATAAGGCGGCCACAGATTTGCAGCACCCTTTACCCTTGCCCAGACCTGTGTGGGCGCATTCAACACCACACACCGTCATTAGCATAAAACAGCAAGGCATACATCTGAAGCCCCTTTTTAACTGCAGCAGCCAAGGGGGAGCTACAGATATGTGACGTTTGACTATGCCCTGCCCCTTAAGCAGGGACTTCACCCACCCACACCAGAGGCCTGAGGGCTGGTGATAACACCCACTCCATCTAGCCACCCATGACAGAAGTCTGAGAATAAGCAGTGCCTCCTGATCCCTATAGCTGACAGCGCTGGGTGCCCAAGAACAAGCTGCAATACCCCCCACTATGCACTCTAGGGCTTGTGTTAATATTAGACAAATATGAAGAGGTAAATGAGAGCTCTCTGCAGGAGGAAATACACAGTCACCCAGAGGGGGTCACCTGGAGGGACCACTCGTGTGGAAATTAGGTAGAGGTTTCTTTTGTGAGCCATCAACCCCCTGCCTTGCTTGGCACATAGCCCCGTACTGCAGCCAGACACCTGTGCCTGTTCTGAACACCCCTAAGCACCCCTGCCCATCTAGGATTATAGGTGAGAGTCTGCACCGCACAGTCAGTGACCAATGACCTGGACACCTGTGCCACACTCGCACAAGAAAAGTGAACAGACTCCTGGGCTCACACACCTAGTAGCTGTTCTAAACACCTGGAGACAGGACATGAGAGCTTCAAAGACACCAATAACCAAAGTAGCTCACACATCCAGCCTACCTGGGCATATCAAAAAACAAAAAAAAGCTAACACACAGTAAAAAAATACAATAAACAAATATAATTTATAGATGGCTCAGAGACAACAGTCAGTATCAAATCACAAAGAAGCAGGTCAAGATGGTTCCTGCAAGTGATGAAAATAAAGAACCAGGAAACCTTCTGGAGGAAGATAAGGTCATGGAATTACCTGAGATGGAATTCAAAAGACTAATATACAGAGCTCTCCAAGATATCAAGAAGTAGATCATTCAAAACTCAGATCCAGCCAATGAACATACAGACAAAGCAATAGAGGAATTCAGGAAAACAATACAAGAACAAAAATGACAAATTTAACAGACTTCTAGAAAACATAGAGAGACAGCAACTAGAAATTCAAAAGATTAACAATAAAATTTCAAAGTTAGACAACTCAATAGAAAGTCATAGGAGCAAAATGAGGCAATGGAAGTCAGAATTAGTGAGATTGAAGATAAATTCTTTGACACCAATTTATTTGAGGAAAAATAAGACAAAAGAATTTTAAAAAATGAAGAAAGCCTAGGAATTATGTGGCACTCTATCGAGAAGAAAAACCTACAAGTGATTGGAGTACCAGAATGGGGCAGGGGGGGATAATAGAAAACACAGAGAGAATTGTTGAAGATTTGCTGGCAGAAAACTTCTCTGATATCATGACAGATGAGAAGATATCTATCCAAGAAGCTTAACTAACCCCTCACAGGGTAGATACCAAAGAGAAAGTCACCAAGGCATATCACAATCAAACTTGCCAAAACCAAAGACAAAGATAGACTCTTGAGAGTGGTTATGGATAAACGAAAAGTCACCTACAAAGGAGAACCAATAAGACCAAGCTCTGACTACTCAGCAGAAATCATGCAGGCAAGAAGGCAATGGGATGACATATATAAAGTCTTGAAGAAAAAAGTTGCCAGCCAAGAATTATATATCAAGCAAAACTGTCCCTCAGATACGATGGTGAAATTAGGTTATTTCCAGATAAATAGAAATTAAGGGAATTTGTAAAAACCAAACCAAAATTACAAGAAATATTAAAGGGAGTCCTCCAGTTAGAGAACAACAATATCAGACAATAACCCAAGACTAGAGAACAGGACAGATCAACTAGTTATCAACACAGATAGGGAAGTCACAAAAACAAATCAAAGCTAAAAAACTGAAAATAGAGAACCAGAGACGTCAATATGTAAAAGACAATGTCAAAACAAAAAAGAGGGGATAAACAGAGTAGTCATAGAACTTCCATATGGAGAGGAAGTTAAGCCAATATTAAGAAATAAAAGACTACTTTAAACTTAGAAAAATACAGGTAAATTTTAAGGTAATCACAAAGGAAAGTAACAAATCTATCAATCAAAATAAAACAGAAGGAAAACATAAAGACACAGCAAACATAAAATCAACAATAATGAAAAAGATGATAAGAAATACATAAAGAAAAATGACTCAGCACAGAAAGTTAACTGGAACAAAGAAACTGTCAACACCAGGGAAAAAAAAATCAAGGTGACAGCAGTAAACTCATATGTATCAATAATTACACTTAATGTAAGTGGACTAAATGTATCAATAAAGAGATAGAGTGGCAGAATGGATTAATAAAAAGACGATTCATCTATATGCTGTCTACAAGAGACATGCCTTAGACTTAAAGACACAAAAAAACTAAAATTCAAAGGATGGAAAAATATATATCAAGCAAACAACAACCAAAAAAGAGCAGGAGTGGCAATATATATTAATCTCTGACAAAATAAACTTTAAAGCAAAATCCACCACAAAGCATAAGGAAGGACACTATATAATGATTAAAGGGTCAATACTTCAGGAGGACATAACCATAATAAATATATAAGCACTCAATAGCAGTGCTCCAAAATACATAAAACAAACTCTAACAGCATTGGAAAAAAAAATAGACAGCTCCACAATAACAGTAGGATACTTCAACACACCACTTTCAGGGAAGGAGAGACCATCAAGAAAGAAACTCAATAAAAATACGGAAGATCTAAATGCCACACACAATTTGACCTCATAGACATATACAGAACATTCCACCCAACAGCAGCCAAGTATACATTCTTTTCCAATGTAGATGGAACATTCTCCAGAACAGACCACATTTTAGGCCACAAAGCAAGCCTTAACATAATCCAAAACACTGAAATATTATAAAGCATCCTTTCTGACCATAAAGCCATAAAAGTAGAAATCAATAACAGAAACAGCAAGGAAAAAAAACCAAACACATGGAAACTGAACAACACCTTGCTCAAAAACTACTGGATTATAGAAGAAATCAAGAAAGGAATAAAGAAATTCATAGACTCAAATGAGAATGAAAACACATCTTACCAGAACCTTTGGGACACAGCAAAAGCAGTAATTAGAACTCAATTTATAGCAATAAATGCACTCATCCAAAAAGAAGAAAGGGCCTAAATCAAAACATTAACCCTACAACTAGAACACATAGAAGGAGAGCAGCAAAAGACGCCCTCAGACACCAGAAGAAAGGAGATAATAAAGAGTAAAGCTGAAATAAATGAAATACAGAATAGAAAAAACAATTGAAAGTGTCAACAAGACCAAAAGTTGGTTTTTTGAAAAGATTAACAAAATCGACAAACCATTCACCAAACTGAGAAAAGAAAACAGAGGATGGAAATAATTTGAATAAGAAATGAGATGGTCAATATCACATCAGACCCAACTGAAATCAAAAGGATTGTAACAGAATAGTATGAAAAATTGTACTCCAACAAATTTGAAAACCTAGAGTAAATGGGCAAATTTCTAGAAAGACACTACCTACGTAAACTAACACAAACCGAGGTAGAAAAACTAAATAAACTCATAACAAAAGAAGAGATTGAAGAGGTAATTAAAAAAACTCCCAACAGCAGCAACAAAAAAAGCCCTGGCCTGTACAGCTTCACTGGAGAATTCAACCAAACTTTCAGAGAAGAGTTAACAGCAGTACTACTAAAGGTATTTCAGAGCATAGAAAAGGAAGGAATACTCCCAACCTCAATCTATGAAGCCAGCATAATCCTGATACCAAAGCCAGGTAAAGACACCAAAAAGAAGAGCAAATTACAGACAAATATCCCTCATGAACATGGATGCAAAAATTCTCAACAAAATTCTAGCCAATAGAATTCAACAGCATATCAAAAAAAAAAAATTTATCATGACCAATGATTCATACCAGTTATGCAGGGAGGATTCACCATTAGAAAATCTATCAATGTAATCCATCACAAAAATAAGACAAAAAGATAAGAACCACAGGATCATATCAATTGATGAAGAAAAGGCATTTGATAAAGTCCAACACTCATTCCTGATAAAAACGCTTAGAAAAATAGGAATAGAAGGGAAATTCCTCAACATAATAAAGGGCATTTATACAAAGCCAACAGCCAACATCATTCTAAATGGAGAGAGACTGAAAGCATTCCCCCTGAGAATGGGAACCAGACAAGGATGTCCTTTATTACCACTCTTATTCAACATTGTGCTGGATGTCCTAGCCAGAGCAATAAGGCAAGAAAAAGGAAGAAAGGACATCCAAATTGGTAAGAAAGAAGTAAAAGTATCCTTATTTACAGATGATATGATGTTCTACACAGAAAACCCCAAAGAATCCACAAGAAAACTACTGGAACTAACGGAAGATTTCAGCAAAGTATCGGGATACAAGATAAACATACAAAAATCAGTGGGGTTCCTCTACACCAACAAAGAGACTTCAAAAAGGAAATCACCAAATCAATACCATTTACAATAAGATAAAGTATTTAGGAATATATCTAACCAGAGACGTAAAAGACCTATACAAAGAAAACTACAAATCACTGTTGGAAGAAACCAAAAGAGACCTACGTAAGTGGAAAAACATACCACGTCATGGATAGGAAGAGTCAACATTGTGAAAATGTCAATTCTACCAGAGCAATCTACAGATACAATGTAATCCTAACCCAAATTCCAACGGCATTGTTTAACATGATGGAGAAACAAATCACCAAGTTCATATGGAAAGGGAAGAGTCCCCGGATAAGAAAGCATTACTCAAGAAGAAAAAAGTAGGAGGCCTCACACTACCTGATTTCAGGACCTATTATATCGCCACGGTAGTCAAAACAGCCTGGTACTGGTACAACAACAGATACATAGACCAATGGAAGACAATTGTGAACCCAGACATAAATTCATCCACCTATGAACAGCTGATACTTGACAAAGACCTAAAATCCATTAAATGGGGAAAAGACAGTCTCTTTAACAAATGGTGCTGCAAAACTGGATGTCCATCTGCAAAAAAATGAAAGAGGACCCATACCTCACACCAACACAAAAACTAACTCAAAATGGATCAAAGACCGAAATATCAAATCAAAAACAATAAAGATCATGGAAGAAAAAATAGGGACAACACTAGGAGCCCTAATACATGGCATAAATAGTATACAAACTATAACTAACAATGCACAAACACCAGAAGAGAAATTAGATAACTGGGAGCTCCTAAAAATCATACATTTATGCTCATTAAAAGACTTCACCAAAAGAGTAAAAAGACAACTTACAGACTGGGAAAAAATTTTGGTTACTACATATCCAATCAGGGTATAATCTTTAAAATATACAAGTGATTTTGAGATGTGACACCTCAACAACAAAAAGAAAAATAATCCAATTAAAAGATGGGTGAAGGATATTTACAGTCACTTCACCAAAGCAGATGTTCAGTCAGCTAACAGACAGGTGAGGAAATGCTCACTATCATTAGCCATTAGAGAAATGCAAATCAAAACTACAATGAGATACCATCTCACCCCAACAAGGATGGCACTAATCCAAAAAACACAAAATAATAAATGTTGGAGAGGTTGTGGAGATATTGGAACACTTATACACTGTTGGTGGAAATGTAAAATGATACAACTACTTTGAAAATCGATTTGGTGCTTCCTTAAAAAGCTAGAAATAGAAATACCATACAATCCACCAATTCCACTCCTAGGAATACATCCTAGGGAAATAAGAGCAGTCACAGGAAAAGACATATGCACACCCATGTTCATTGCAACATTGTTTACAATAGCAAAAAGATGGAAACAACCTAGATGACCATTGACCGATTAATGGATAAACAAATTATGGTATATACACACAATGGAATACTATGCGACCATAAAGAACAAAGACAGATCCATGAAACATCTGACAACATGGATGAATCTGGAGGGCATTATGCTGAGTAAAATTAGTCAGTCACAAAAGGACAAATATTGTATGAGATCACTATTATAAGAAATCAAGAAAAGGTTTAAACACAGAAAAAGGCATGCTTTGATGATTAAGAGGTTAGGAAGGGAGGGGAATGGAATTTACTAACTAGATGGTAGACAAGGATCAACTTCAGTAAAGGCAAGGACAGCACACAATACAGGGGAAGTCAGGACATCTGGACCAAAGCAAAAGCTAAGATTCCTGGACACATACACACACTTTGAGGGATAGCATAGCTGGGGCTGGGGTCGGGAGACTGTGGTTTCAGGGAACATCTAGGTCAATTGGCATAACAAAGTTTATTAAGAAAATGTTCTGCATCCCTCTTTGGTGAGTGGCATCTGGGGTCTTAAAAGCTTATGAGTGGCCATCTAAGATGCATCAATTGGTCTCATCCCACTTGGAGCAAAGGGGAACGAAGAAAGCCAAAGGCACAAGGAAAGTATTAGCTCAAGAGACTAAAGGACCACATAAACCAGAGACTCCACCAGCCTGAGACCAGAAGAACTAGATGGTGCCATGCTACCACCAATGACCACCCTGATAGGGAACACAGCAGAGAGTTCCAGACAGAGAGGGAGAAAAATGTGGAGTAGAACTCAAATTCATGCAAAAAGACCAGACTTAATGGTCTGACAGAGACTAGAGGAACCCTGAAACTATGGCCCCTGGACACTCTGTTAACCCAGAACTGAAACCATTCCCTAAGCTCACTCTTCGGGATTAGACAGGAGTATAAAACAAAATAAGACACGTGAGGAGTGTGCTTCTTAGTTCAGTCTCATGAAAATAATTTTTTAACACTCAAGTAAAGAATATAGGGACAACATTTTAAAGAAACAAAATGTTAATCGTGGGTGGAAAATTCAAGTTGCATACTTGCCTCAAATCATATATAAATATAAATTTTAAAAAGACAAATGTCAAAAGCAAAATTGTAAAACAGACTTCAAGAAGAAAAAATGGGAAAATAACTGTGATATTGAGATGAGGAAAGATCAAAACCCCAAATGTACATCCTTCAAGATTAAAGAACAAACAAAACCCTGAATCCTAAAAAAAAGTTCATGTAACCCACAGAAAGGTAAGAAAATAGATAAAGTAGAAGAAGAAACAAAGAAAACAGAAAATAATAAAATGCAGGTATAAGCCCTAACATATCACTAATTACCTTAAATATAAATTGTCTAAACATGTCAATTTAAAGAGTAAAATTAGCAGAGTGAATAGAGAGAATGCAATATCCAACAATATGCTTATTACAGGAAATTAGCTTTAAATACAATAACAAAGGTAGGTTGAAAGTAAAAGGATGGAAAAAGATGTAACATGCAAACATTGACTAAAATAAAAAGTATGAGTGACTCTCTTACTATCAGATAAAGTGGACTTTAGAGCAAAGAGGGACGTTACATAATGATAAGAGGATCAATCCATCAAGAAGACATAACGATCCTAAATATGTATGCCTGATAGATATTCCTAGTATTTAAAAATATATCAGCATTTTAATTCACACTCCCTCTCTTACTCAGGTCTTCATCTCATCCACACTGGAAAAAGGAACAACCCAGGAAAAGTAATTGCTTCTACAAATGTTTAAATTATTCTCTTTGCACTATAGAACTAAGCACTTCTTGGTCTCTGACTATATAGGAGTTGCTGTGTTATTAACTTTTCTGGGATGACCACAACAGCAAAAAAAAAAAAAAAAAAAAAAACTTTGTTTTTTTTAAAGGCAAAAAAAATTTTTTTTTTTTTAATTTTGGGTTGATTTACTTTGAAGATAAATTCCTGACTGTCATGGATTGAATTGAGTTCCCCAAAAATATGTGTATCAATTTGGCTAGGCTGTGATTCCCAGTATTGTGTGATTGTCCATCATTTTGTCATCTGATGTGATTTTCCTATGTGTTGTAAATCTTGCCTCTATGATGTTAATGAGATGGAATTAATGGCAGTTATGTTAATGAGGCAGGACTCAATCTACAAGATTAGATTGTGTTTTACTCCAATCTCTTTTAAGAAATAAAAGAGAGAAGGGAATAGAAAGACAGGGGGACCTTATACCACCAAGAAAGCAATGCCAGGAGCAGAATTCATCCTTCGGACCCAAGGCTCCTGTGCAGAGAAGTTCCTAGATTGAGGAAGACTGATGATAAGGACCTTCCTCCAGAGGTGACAGAGAGAGAAAGCCTTACCCTGGAGCTGGTGCCCTCAGTTCGGACTTCTAGCCTACTAGACCATGAGAAAATAAACTTCTGTTTGTTAAAGTCATCCACCTGTGGTATTTCTGTTATAGCAGCACTAGATGACTAAGACACTGATTAATCATTATTTTGTATTGGGGTTATATATTTAATTTAAAAGAGGTATGCAGTGTGGGATGTTTATAGCAATAAAAATACAGAAAATAACATTAAATGCCAATTTATCAACATATGTTTCTTGTATCTGGAGTCAGTTGTAAAAAAAAGTCAATACTGTGTGCTGTCATGTAGGATGGGTTCAAGGTCAGTTCTGGCAATATTTTTGGGAAATCTGATGTTAAACATACTCACTTAACTTTTATTGAAGAGCTTTCAAGGAAAGCATCTGGGCTGTTAAACTGGATGAATAGACAACTATTGTATTTAATTTTAGATAAACACCTTGTTGTTGTTGTTAGGTGCCCTTGAGTTAGTTCCAGTACATAGAGACTCTACGTACAACAGAATGAAACACTGCCCAGTCCCGTGCCATCCTCAAAATCATTGTTATGCTTGAGCCCGTTGTTGCAGCCACTGTGTCAATCCATCTTGTTGAGGATCTTTCTCTTTTTCTATGACCGTTTACAAAGCATGATGTCCTTCTCCAAGGACTGATCCCTCCTGATAACATGTCCAAAGTATGTAGGATATAGTCTCACTATCCTTGCTTCTAAGGAGCATTCTGGCTGTACTTCTTCCAAGACAGACTTATTCATTCTTTTGGCAGTCCATGGTATATTCTTCGCCAACACCACAATTCAAAGGCATTAATTCTTCTTCTGTCTTCCTTATTCATCCTCCAGCTTTTGCATGCATATGAGGCAACTGAAAACACCATGGCTTGGGTCAGGTGCACCTTAGTCTTCAAGGTGACATCTTTGCTTTTTAACACTTTAAAGAGGTCCTTTGTTGCAGATTTGCCCAATGCAATGCATCTTTGATTTCCTGACTGCTGCTTCTAGAGTTGTTGATTGTAGATCCAAGTAAAATGAAATCCTTGACAACTACAATCTTTGCTCCACTTATCATGATGTTGTTTGTTGGTCCGGTTGTGAGGATTTTTGTTTTGTAATCCATACTGAGGGCTGCGGTTTTTGATCTTCATCGGTAGGTGCTTCAAGTCCTCTTCACTTTCAGCAAGCAAGGTGTGTCATCTACATAATGCAGATTGTTAATGAGTTTTTTTCCAATCCTGATACACCATTCTTCTTCATATAATCCAGTTTCTCAAATTATTTGCTCAGCATACAGATTGAAAAAGTACAGTGAAAGGATACAACTCTGATGCACACCTCTCCTGACTTTAAACCATGCAGTATCCCCTTGTTCTGTTCCAACGACTCCCTCTTGATTTGTGTACAGGTTCCTCATAAGCACAATTAAGTGCTCTGGAATTCCCATTCTTTGCAGTGTTTTCCATAATTTGTTATGATCCACACAGTCGAATGCCTTTGCATAGTCAATAAAATACAGGTAAACATATTTCTGGTATTCTCTGCTTTCAGCCAGGTTCCGCCTGTCATCAGCAATGATATCCCTGGTTCCACATCGTCTTCTGAATCCAGCTTGAATTTCTGGCAGTTCCCTGTCAATATACTGCTGCAGCCACTTTTGAATGATCTTCAGCAAAATTTTACTTACATGTGATATTAATGATATTGTTCAATAATTTCCACACTCAGTTGGATCACCTTTTTTGAGAATAGGCATAAATATGGATCTCAAATCCTGGTGGAGTAGTGGTTAAGAACTATGGCTGCTAAACAAAATGTCTGCAGTTCGAATCCACCAGGCACTTCTTGGAAACTCTATGGGACATTTCTACTCTGTCCTATAGGGTCCCTATGAGTTGAAATTGACAACAACAACAAGTTTGGTTTGGTTTTTTGGTTCCAGTTGGTTGACCAGGTAGCTGTCTTCCAAATTTTTTGGCCTAGATGAGTGAGCACTTCCAGCATTGCATCTGTTTGTTGAAACATCTTAATTGGTATTCTGTCAATTCCTGGAGCCTTGTTTTTCGCCAATGCCTTCAGTGCAGCTAGGACTTCTTCCTTCAGTACCATTGGTTCCTGTTCATATGCTACCTCCTGAAATGGCTGAATGTAGACCAATTCTTTTTGGTATAATGATTCTGTGTATTCCTTTCATCTTCTTTTGATGCTTCCTGCATTGTTCCATATTTTTCCCTGTAGAAACCTTCACTATTGCAACTTGAGGCTTGAATTTTTTCTTCAGTTCTTTCAGTTTGAGAAATGCTGAGCATGTTCTTCCCTTTTGGTTTTCTGTCTCC
This sequence comes from Trichechus manatus latirostris, assembly GCF_000243295.1. NCBI lineage: Eukaryota > Metazoa > Chordata > Mammalia > Sirenia > Trichechidae > Trichechus > Trichechus manatus. The sequence continues at coordinate 470,025 of NW_004444137.1, read as the reverse complement.
AGCTCTTTGCACATGTCATTATAACACTTTACTTTGTCTTCTCGAGCCACCCTTTAAAATCTTCTATTCAGTTCTTTTACTTCATCATTTCTTCCTTTTGCTTTAGCTACTCGACACTCAAGAGAAAGTTTCAGAGTTTCTTCTGACATCCATTTTGGTCTTTTCTTTCTTTCCTGTCTTTTTAGTGCTCTAGAAAACACATTTTTGTAACAAGTGTATTACTTTCTACTTTGTGAATAACAAGTCTGCTACTTTCTACTTTGTGAAAAACAAATATTCTTAAAAAAAAACATTGCTATTATGTACTCAGTGTCCTCTGTATTTCAAGTCTGATCCAGAGGAATTGTATTGACCAGGCTGGTTGCACTGAATACAGAATTTAGACTTGCTGTGAAAAATGGACTTTGTATAACCCTCTTATGACCTGCAGGTCATTGGAGACCCAGTTACTTTTTAGGCCTCTCAGGTTTATTAGGAAGCTTCTTTCTCACTGATAGTTCATGCTGCTGCCAGGTGGGACAGTTTGAAACTGAAGAAACAGGATGATGTATGTGCATTTTGAGTAGGAAAAATGGAAATTCTGAAAATTTTTCTTTGGGACATATATGTCTTGGAAGAAGTACAACCAGAATGCTCATTAGAAGCAAAGATGGTGAAACTTCGTCTCGCATAATTTGGACATGTTATTAGGAGGGACCAGCTTCTGGAGAAGGACATCATGCTTCATCAAGTAGACGGTCAGCAAAAAAGAGGAAGACCCTCAATGAGATAGATTGACACGGTGACTGTAATAAAGCATAATAATTGTGAAGATGGCACAGGACTGGGTAGTGTTTTCTTCTGTTGTACTGGGGGTCGCTATGAGTTGGAACCAACTCAGTGGCACCTAATAACAACAACAATGTCCCTGTGAACTATGGAGGGCTTTGGGGTAAAATATGTGGGACAACGTGTGTCCCATTGAACTCTAAGGTTAGGCTTGTGGGATGAGGCAAGGGAAAAATATCCATACTACCTACCAAAAACTCAGATACACTCAATGATTCAGCATGCTTCCTTTAATGAAAACATATAGTATCAGCAAAAAATTCAAAGCAGAAACTAATCGGGTCATTGAAAGGGATAATGTATTTTCTGGATTAATAAGCACAGCCACATATCACTGTAACATAAAATTTAGTGATTTAAAATAAGGCAAACATATCACCTAATCTGCCAGTGTAATGATAACACGTGCATTGTATAAACAGATATTGGAATGCAGGCTTGCCACCTGGGACCTGGTGTTCAAGATTTGGAATATACATCAATTTATCCTTTTGCATTTAGCAAAGCTCTAGCTTTCTCTCATGCTACCTCTATAAATGAAATACATTTAGTCTTTCATCATCTCTGAATGCCAACATCCAGTTAAATTCTTGCCTGTTGGGAATATGCGTACAACCCCTAACTCAGGACAACTTACGTGAGTTATTCGGGGTCAATGGATCCGCAGCATCATGGCACTCCCTAGCTGTGGGGCCAGGTTTTGTGTCCTGGGTTGGCATCCCAGTCTTGTGGGTCCTCTTTCAGTTCTTCACTTGGTTTCCTACTTCCTCTCTCTATGGGGCTGTGCTCTGTTGATTCCTCTGTTTAAAATTCCCCTCCTCACCACCTCCATCCACACTTTTATGCTAATTGAGGCCTCATTGTCCTTCAGATCTCAGCTTAATAGTCAAATATCAGAACAGCCTTCCCTAACCCACCCACCCCACTCCTTCATAAAATCATCCTATGGACTCTTGTTCTTTTCCATCAGAATGAGTCTCAATTCCCTGGCATAAAAATGTGTCAGCCTCATGTAGTCAACAGTGAGCCCCAAGAAACCAAAGCTTGCTTTTCCTCAGGATCACCTGCCCTGAGCCTGAACCATCCTAGATACAGGACAGGCTGACCCAGCAGGTGGGTTCAGCACCTCTGTAGGGCTCAGCAAGGAAGGTGGACCAGAGTTAGGGCAAGAAGAAGGGAAGGAGGAGGGAAAGAGTCAGAGAGTTAGTGAATCAACTGAGCCAGAGTTTTGAAATCAGAAGATCTACAAAGAAATGAGTTTAATTTCAACATATATGTACTTTTTTAAAAAAAAAGCATTTTAAATAATGCTATTATTTGCATTAGGGAGGGAGAAAGTTTAAGGGAAAAAGATTGTGTATTGGTATTTGGGGCCACCAAACAACTGAATCTAGTTCAGAGTAAAACTTCAAAATAGTTTTGAATCAAATAATTTGTTGTACATAATGGGGTACATTATTTTCTATTTTGTTGGTGAAGCAAAAACCATGGAATAATTTTCCTTCTAAGCAACTTTTCTGTTTGCATTATGGAAGCTGCATTGGGTATACGCAGGTTAGATCAGGAGAGATTCAGGCCAAATATTAGGAAGAATTTCCAGACTAGGTTATTGTTAATGACAATACAGAAGACCACAAAGCAGCATTTTGGTGGGAGTTAAGACAATAACATCATTAAGTAATAGCCTAACCCAGGAAGAGATGAAGGAACAAGATATCCTTCATGGCTTCTCAAAGACTGCCTTAGCACACGAACCTGAGATCTGGTATAACTGTGCTATAAGTAATTGATGCAATAAAAATAAAGTGCCATGTCATATTTGCAATCTCAAACGTCACTATGCATATTCTGTGAGTCACTGTATAGACAACCAGGTTGTTAGCTGCAATCAAGCTGGCTCCAACTCATAGTGACTTAATATATAACAGAAGGAAACATTGCCTGGTCCTGCACCCTGCTCATTCGTTGGTATAGGCAGCCACAGGTGCTGTCGTTCTGTTATCCCTGCATTTGAAAAGGAGACATTCCAATGGACATAAACTCAATATCCTGTGAGGTGGCAGACTGTATATTGCTCAGAATGCATTTTTGTCTGTAATAAACTAATAATCCTCTATTCTATGTGATAATAAAACTTCTGAAAACCTCAGAATTAATCTAACTTACCATAAATTAACATCAAAATTGTGAGGAACTTCATAGAGTATTGAAATTATTATGATTTGTAAAGTAACTTTGAAAGTTTTCAGTAGAAAGGACTTTAAAATAAAATCATAATCTATTAAGCTAAGAGATTAAAGCCTACCTAATGCAAACAATAGGACATTAAAAGAATTCCACCAGCTTTTTACCTTTAGTTACTAGTTATAATATTTCTCATGCAATAAAGCATTAACTCCCACTTTTTGAAAAGAAGTTTTCACAATTTTTTTTTCATCTTAAGCAGTATATTGCCTTTTGCCACACTGAACACAAGGGTAGAGAGGGAAATCTGGGTGAGAATGTGCAATTTTATATTCTATGTTAGGCCAATTTACAATATATCATAAAACTGCATGAATAAAGTTCCACAATATGCAGAATATAAAATACCCTGAATACGTTTCATACCAAAGGACTTCTTGCAACAGATTTTTTTTTTTTTTGCGTGAAGTTTTTATCTTTGTAGATACCGCATGGAACATGACTCTGAGTGATCAAAGGCATTAGCAACATGTCACAATAGAACCTAGGCCCAGTTGTTGGGTGAAATCTATATAAATATACGTATGTAGAATAGTTAGGAAATATAACTATCAGCATAAGCACTTTATTGTTTAGGAGTTCAATAATTCTCTATTTTGACTATGGATTTTTTTTCCTTTACCTCCAGAATGATTTTTTTTTTTTAATTTACTCTCTCTGATGTACAGTAATCCTTGCCTGAAAATGATACTATCTCCTTTAAGACAAGGACTGTGTTTAATGATTGTGGTAATTCCAACACCTAGACAATGCCTGACACATTTAAAGGTATTCAGAAACTGAATATACATGGACGTAAAATGAACAAATTCATTTCCAAGATATTTGTACACATGACATAGAAATGCGGAGACCAAGAAGAGGGATTCTAGCCTGTGGATAGATACAATCACAAATAATAGTAATCACTAACATGGTGCTAAAAATACCAAATTGCTGTTCTAAATGTGTTATAGATATTGATTCACATAGTCCTCACTAAAAAACTCTATAAAGTGTGCTATTATTATACTTCTCAAAAGGAGTTAAGTAAGTTAAGTAAGTTGTTCCAGGTCACTGGGTAATTAAATGGTGGGGTGGGTGTTGAATCCTGGCAGTCTGGCTCCAAATTCCACGCTCTTAACCCACATGTCAGAATCAACTCGATGTAATATTGCCTGCCATTGAGGTCTTCTCCTTGTTTAGTAAAGTTATCAAAAGAAAAGTATGGAGTATTACTACGCAGAAATAATTCTGAATATTAGTAAATTTTTTGTGCAATTGCTTTATCTTATTTACTCAGAGAAGCTGCAATTTATGCCAAATAAGTACAGGGGAAAAAGATTTTATAGATATTGCTAACATTTGAATAGCTTGTAAGTTCTAAATTCATATTTATGAGAATACACAAAAATTTATTCTGAACAGACACTATCTCTTATTTTGGGAGACCAGAACATTTCACAAATCTTACTGAAGTATAAACACTTATGAATTATTTGTAGTAATAAGGAGTTATGACTTTTGGAAAAGGCAAAACAGTACTTGATGTGTTAGGTGAAATTGAGGTTCCTCCCAGTTTTGATGGTTTGGTTACTATAGAATTCTAATAAGTCTTAAAATCAGGTAAGATGATTATGCCAACTTTATATATATACGTGTGTGTGTATTCAAAATTGATGATGGAGTTAAGTTCTTCTATACTATTGCTGATTTTCTGCCCACTAGTTACATCCATTGGAGCCCTGGTGGCACAGTGGTTAAGAGCTCGGGCTGCTAAGCAAAAGGTTGGCAGTTCTAATCCACCAGGCACTCCTTGGAAACCCCTTGGGGAAGTTCTTTTCTGTCCTATATGGTCGCTGAGTCAGAATCAACTCGATGGCAATGGGTTTAAATACATCCATTACAGGAAGAGGAGTGTTGACATATTCACCTACAATTGTAGATTTTCGATTTCTCTTTTCAGTTCTATCATTGTTTGCCTTTTGCTAAATTTGGTAAAAAATTTTTTTTCCTTCCCATTATGTCTTCACATATTTTTTTCAGCACCACACTTTTTCTCCTTTGCTTCCGGTAACTGGGTGACAGTAGGAGTTGAAATTGACTTGATGGCAGCAGGTTTGGTTTGGTTTTGGGAATATTAGAATGGAACCCTGGTGGCGCAGTGGTTAAGAGCTCACCTGCTAACCAAAGGGAGCAGTTTGAATCCATCAGCCGCTCCTCGGAAACCCTGTTGGGCATGTCTACTCTGTCCTATAGGTTCGTTATGAGTCGGAATTGACTCGATGGCAATGGGTTTGGTTTTTTTTTGGTTTAACGTTAGAATTTTTATTATTGTTTTGCAGGTCCCTGAGGCTCTGTTCATTTTAGTTTTTGCTTTTATTTTTAGTCTTTTTTTTCACTCTGTTGCTCAAACTGGATCATTTCTATCGATTTATGTTTAAATAGCCTCTTTTCTCTAATTTCCATTCTGCTATTAGGCCATTCAGAGTTTTTTATTTTAGTTTTTATAATTTTCAGTTGTATCTTCCCATTTAGTTCTTTTTTCTTCTGTTTATTATCTTAAACTTTCTATTTTCCCATTGGTTTCAAGAGTGTGTGCAATGGCTTCTTGGAACATTTTTATAGTGTCTGTTTATAATCTTTGTGAGGAACCCCACTAATTTATGTCATCTCAGAGTTTGGTGTCTGTCATTGTCTTTTCCCACGTGAGCTGAGGTGTTTCTGGTTCTTTGTATGCCAAGTAACTATGAATTGTATCATGGTCATTTTGAGAATTACTTTTTGAGGCTCTGGATCTTGTTTCAATCCTATGGAGAGAGCTGCTATTATTGTTTTAGAAGCTGTTGGCCGTGTTATATTCAGGTTGCAAATTCCAATCTGCTTTTTATGAGCTGTGGCACCAACATCATTTCTGTTTTGAAAGCCTTTGCAGTGCTCCATAGTAAGTGTGAGGCCTGGATGATGGTCTGTCTGTTACTTAAGTTCTCAAAATCCTTGGTAAACAAATTAAGATCAGATCCACACTCATGCAGTTTTGGGAATGAGCACAGAGCACGTTACATCACTATTTATTCAGTTTCTTTTTCAGATGGTTTACATTTTTTATTATTTTATGTTATAGTGTTAAATCTGTGGTTTGTTTGAAAAGATCTTTTTCTTTTAAAGTCTCTAACTGTTATCATTGGTTATAAGAGTACCACTGATGTTTGCGTAGTGATCTTGTAACTAGCAAACATGGAGAGATCTCATATTAGTTCTAATAGTTTGGTTCTTTCGGAATTTATATATTGACAAATCACAGTGTTTAAATTTTCACAATTCTACTTCCTTTCAAATTCTTTTATCACTTTGCTTTCTTTTTGTCTCTGTTTTGGTCGCCTGAAGAATAAATGGGTCCACTCAAAATTTGGTTCGATAGCCAATCTGATGATGCCACACAAATACCAAGAGGACATAAAAGAGTTTATTACTTGCTTAATTAAGGTCTTGGAGGAGAGCAGGGCAGGCATCAAAAGTAGGTCCAAAATGGCTTGAAAGAGCAAGGAAAGGAGACCAGTGTGGGTGTTGTTGTGGTTAGGGAGTGGAGCCAGCTGAAAGTTCCTGCACATAGGGACAGGAGTTTGAATGGTTTGAATCTCCCACCAGTGCAAAAAGAAGGAGCACCCACATTTCTTACCAGCTTTCCAGGTGTGTGTTGGGCACAGGGGAAGAGGGAAGTGTCAGGCTTAAAATATTTAAAAAATGAAGTTAGATCCTCATTATAGTCTCATTGCTAAAACTTTTTATATATTGTTTAGCTTTCATTTCTGTTGCTATTGTTGTTGGATTGTGCAAAGAGTTAACACTTGACAGCTAACCTAAAGGTTGGCCATTTGATCCACCCAGTAGCACCCCAGAAGAAAGGTCTGGAAATTTGCTTCCGTAAAGATCACAGCCAAGAAAATCCTATGGAGCAGTTCTACTCTGTAACACATGGGGTCATCATGAGTTGGAATCAACCGCACAACAATGGGTTTGGTATTTTTTTATATTATGAATATAGCTTGAATTATACCAAATGCTCTCCCTGAATTTTTTCAATATCATATTTTTAAAAATCTTTTCATATTGATTACATTGATAGGATTTGTGATTTTGAAAAATTTCGACCTTCTTGAGATACACCTTACTTACTGAAAATTTATTAGTCTTTTAATATACTGTTGAAATTGATTTGCCAATGATTTATTTAGAATTTTCACATACAGGCAAGTAACACATAACATCTGTTCTGGCAATGTCCGACTGCATATGCGTCCATGGTCCCGTAAGATTATAATCGAGCTCAGAAATCAATCCCAATTGGAGAACGAGACTTCGAGGAAGCAACCAGACATAGTGAATGCAACAGTTTCCCACACACAACACATGTATCTCATGTCTCTTGGATACAAAGTTATCGTGCTGCACTTCTCAAAGTAGCACCCGTTTGTTACTATGAACCATTGTATGTACCTTGAGTTTTTAATATAATAGGATTTACAGAGGTTGGTTTGTAGCTAAGAGTTTTATGTAAGTCAGACATTCATAACCTGGGGTGTGCCTGTATATAATATGGACGTTAAGTGACGCCTGACTGTATATAACTATAAACGTGAATAATCTATGATTTCTTTTCGTATATAGTCCTCATTTGGAATTGGTGTCAAATTAGGGCAGATATGTATTTGTGTGTTTGTGTGTATGGAGCCCTGGTGGTGCAGTGGCTAAGAGCTCGGGCTGTTAACCAAAAGGTCAGCAGTTCGAATCCACAAGCTTCTCCTTGGAAACCCTATGGGGCAGTTCTACTCTGTCTTATACGGTCGCTATGAGTGGGAATTGACTCAATGGCAATGGAGGAGAGGGGTCTGTGTGTATATAAAATCACTGGCAATTTATCCATTCATTCAGTATTGAACAAATACTTATCGAACACTAAGTTTTCAAAAGACTTAAGTCAATCATTTTGAATTAAAGGATGTTAGAAGTGAATATGTTGTTTTATAGAAGGATATGTATAAATAGTAAAATCAAACTTTGAAACTACCATTCATTGTAAGCTAGATATTTTTAGTGTTTAAGTGGAAGTTGTGGATTGAATTATGTCCCCCCAAAAAATGTGTGTATCCATTTGGCCGGGCCATGATTCCTGGTATTCTGTGGTTTTCCTATAAATTGTAAATCCTGCCTCTATGATGTTAATGAGGGAGGATGGGCGGCAGTTGTGTTAGTAAGGTAGGACTCAGTCTACAAGATTGGATTGTATCCTGAGGCAATATCTTGAGATATAAAAGACAGAAGTGAACAGTGACACAGGGGGACCTCATACTATCAAGAAAGCAGTGCCGGGAGCAGAGCACGAACTTTGGACTGGGGTCCCTGCTCAGAGAAGCTCCTAGTCCGGGGGAACACTGAAGAGAAGAAGGCTGACAGAGAGAGAAAGCCTTACCCTGGAGCTGATGCCCTGAATTTGGACTTTTAGTCTACTTTGACTGTGAAGACATAAACTTCTCTTCGTTAAAACCATCCACTTGTGGTATTTCTGATATAGCAGCACTAGATGACTAAGACAGTGTATAAATGCAAATAAGTCTTTTTTTTCTTACATACTATCCCAATTAAATCATATTTGCTACTTTTGACCACAATTACAAATTAAATGATTGTCAGCTGATCTATAACCAAATCACCAAATGGTTAACTCAAATCAGATCAATCTTTTTGTTATTGAATGGTTGCACAACATTCAATATATAATCAACTGTGCTGATTATTTTCACTGAGCTTAAATTGTTGAGTGTTTATTCTGGGCCATGCACATTCTTGTATATATTCTAAATTTAGTCAAATGTAAGCTATACGCTGTATCAATGTAGCTTCAAAGGGTAAAAGCACAAATCTTGGACTGTTGTCAGATTTCTCGGACATTTTTTCCTAGAATTTTTATGTGTGAAAAAATGGAAACTTATTAAAAGTATCTGTTTCTCTGAATCCATTGTCAGAAAAGTGACAATTCACATTAGCCGTTTCCCCAATAACAAACAGCTTCTTTGCTAGTATTTTCTTTTTTAAACAGTGTTTAAGCCATTCTCTCCCTTGTACTTTGCTTTACAGTCAATTACCAGGTTTGCCAAGGCAAACGAGTATTGATGAGATAGCCATACATAGCGAATTTTTTTTTAAACTGCATTATAATTTTGATCCTATTGTCAGCATCACTAAAAAAAAAAAAAAAGACCTTTTATGTTGCATACTACAGACCACCACAAAACTTGATGCAAGATATGGAGAAATAGCTTAGTTTTTTTTCCCCCCTGGAATAGTCTTGAAAAAGTGTTAGCTAAATTTTCTGATGAACTTACTAGATTTCTGGTCATACACATATTTAGTATTATTTCAGAATATCAGCAGCTAATACAGTTGCAATACTGCATAAAATTTTCACAAAACTCACATTTTAAAGTGAGGTGACTGACAGCTGGTGTTACAGCATAGATACTATCTCAGAAGAGTAGTCCTTTAAGCTATTAAGCAATGGTGAACATGCTCGACTGCTAACCAAAAGGTCGGCAGTTTGAGTAGACCCAGAGGCGCCTCAGAAGAAAGGCCTGGTAATCTTCCTCCAAAAAGTCAGTCATTGAAAACCCTAGGGAGCACAATTCTACTCTGACATACATGGGGTCACCACAAATCCGAACTGACTCTTTAGTAACTGGCAAAAACAACAGCTAATCAATTCACTTACAATCATCTAAGAAAATGAGACACAGGGATTTTGAGATGAGAGAAGGAAGGGCTTCTGTGTCAGGGTCAGGTCCAGGCGGAGTACTCAATGTGGGTCTCGGTCTTCAATGGGCCATTGCTCACGTTGGTGTTGCAATGCACTAACACGTAGAGAGAGTGAGAGGCTGATAGAGACACTCTCAAACCAATCCTCACAGTTTTGCTTGGAAACATCCCTGGTGTGTCTTCTACATGTTCGTGCACACTAACCCATCATGTCAGGCAATTATGGAAGTCTCTGCTTGATGGCGGTAATACACGTCAACGCGCATACTTAGTGGTACAAAACCTAGAGTTCTACACTTGGGTCTGAAACAATAGGTGCTAAGCATATGACAGTCAGAATACGTAAAATGGACTTTGGAATTTCATCAGCAGTAAACTTGGGGAAATCCATAGTGTACATAGTGTACAGAATATTGAATATACCATGAACTGCCAAAAGAATGAACAAATCTGTCTGAGAAGAAGTACAACCAGAATGCTTCTTAGAAGCAAGGATGGTGAGACTATGTCTCACATACTTTGGATGTGTTATCTGGAGAGATCAGTCCCTGGAGGACATCATAGTTTGTAAAGTAGAGGGCAAGCGAAAAAGAGGAAGATCCTCAGTGAGATGAATTGACACGGTGACTGCAACAATGGGCTCAAGCATAGCAACGATTGCAAGCATGGTGCAGGACTGGGCAGTGTTTCGTTCTGTGGTGCATAGGGTCGCTATGAGTCGAAACCGACTTGATGGCACCTAACAACTACATAGTGTAATAACCTCTCCAATACACACATATTCTTGTGCTTGACATAAGTAGAGTGCCCAGAATTAGGGAGGTGAAATCTTACCTTCTCAGCACTTGTTATGACCATCTGGGGGATCTACACATATGAAAGACACTGACAAAAACAAAACTGGATAAGTAAGAAGTTTTTAAATTTTTTTTTTTTTAATCAAGCTGTTGTAATAGAGAGAACACTTCAGATCCAAAGATCAGAGTGTCTCAGCCAAGTGGTTTTACCTTAATCTTTTATAGGGAGGAGTCGACAAGTTACAGGCAGGTAATTTTCAGTTGGGATTGTTTGGCGAGCTGGTGGAGTCTCAGTCAGCTCCCTGAACAGGACATGTTTTCCTTTATGGGTAGCTAGTATCGGGGGACAAATAGTTGTAATCACAGCTAGTCTATCATGAAACACAGAACAAGAAGTTGGAGGGTCTTTTTCTGGCTTTGTGAGCAGGTTTGGGCAAAAGGAGAAAGGTCGGTGTCTTTCCTTGTCACAGGTAAATAAGAAAGTCATCTGCACGTCTGGCGGCAGCCATGAGGAAGACTAGACAGCGAGTTTTATCTACACTGTATGGGGAAGTGTGGATTTTTGGGGCAAGTTGTTTCCAGCATAAAACGATGAGAGGATTTTAGAAAACCAAAGTCGGGAGATCTCTTAACCATTGCTCTTTTCTGGGAACATTGTGGTCAGATAAAGTTCAACATTATCAGTATAGAAAAATGGGGGCAAGTGATCATAATGGAGGAGATCTTGGACTATGAAGAATGGGTGATGGTTGAAAACTGTGAAAGAACAGAAGGCTCAAGGATCAATGATAACAGTTCAATATGTATGGATGGTCACAGGAAGAGAGATTGGGCTCATTTACATTGGTTGCAGGAAATATATTAATAAGTCAAATTCCTTTACGATTAAAAATTCATTTGGACTTCAAACAACTTCCTACTACATTTCTCAAGAGATAAAATTTATTGACAAAACCATTATCTAAAATGATGAAATGAGGCTAAAAGTTGGTGTGTGTGGCTTTTAGGAGTAAGTGGTAGGCAAGCAAGAATTCAAGAAACAGGTAGAGAACAGGGCGTTTTTAGGGGAGTGAAACTATTCTCTATGATACTATAATGGCAGACACATGACATTATGTATTTGTTAAAACCCATAGGACTATACAGTACAAATCGTGAACCTCAATGTAAACTATGGACTTCAGTTAATAATAATGTATCAGTATGTTTCTTCAGCTGTAACTAATAGACCACACCAATGTAGGAGATGAGACTGTGGGCAGGAGGAGGAAATATATGGAAACTTTGTACTTTCTGCTCAAATTTTCTGTAAACCTAAAACTACTCTAAAAAATAATGTCTATTATTTTTTAAAAAATAAAATAAACAAACAAACTCTAGAGCATATTGTGTCAAGGACTCTAACGTGTGTATTTGACAGGTTGAAAAGGGGCATCAATAAAAGGAATTCTATTTTGTTGCATTTGGTCAACACTTGTCATCTTCTTGTATCAGAAAATTTGATTTTTGGGAAAATATTTTATCATCACGAGAATGTAAGTTTCAGAGTGTTGTTTGTTCACTAGTCTATCCCAAGTACCAGTCTGGCATAGAGTAGGCCTTCAGCGGATGTTTCAAAGAAGGAAGGAAGAGTGTGAGGAGGGAAGAAAGGAAGGAAGAGTGTGAGGAGGGAGGGAAGGAAGGAAGGAATGACAACTTGAAAATATTTATATATATGTGTATGCTACTAATGGAAAATAAATCAAAGAAGCTAAACGTCATTTTCTTTTTCTTTGGAGGTCTAACGTCATGAAGCAGACATTCGTTTTCACTGACATATATCAACAGTGCAGGCCTGGTAGTGTTTTATTGGATATATATGCATGCCTATATATTTGATGGAAAATGTAAATCATACCTCAGAAAACAACTTAATTATCTGCCATAAATATAAAATAAGAAATTTTTGTAATTCATACAAACCAATGTCATCTATCATGAACCATAAACAATGTAACTAGCTTGAAAGTCACTGCAGGGGATTGATCTTTCTTAATGATTTTGTTTTACCTTTAAAAATCATTCTGTTGCCCTTCAATATATTAATCTAGGAGACAAAAATATTCAGTATAACAAATATAGTGATTATTGCTGTGGCTTCTGATAACACATGATGAATTGCTAATAGAGATGTTTTCTATAAGCTCTGACAGATCATTCCATCTGTGCTGTTGGAAAAGTTGTAAACTCTCATCCTGACGTGGGTTTTCATGGAGCAGCTGGCAGTCTCTGCCCAGTGGAGACCCCAGAGGGGAGAAATCAGTCATGTTGCAATGATGCCATATGTTTCTGTGCTTGTTACTCTGAAGCATTTTCAAAATTCATTTGAAAGATTGCAAGTCAGGTGAGCCTCTTCAAACAAAAATTTAACTGAAATGAAAGGAATGAGAACTTTATTTTTGTAAACATTGATGTGCAAGCCCTTTATACTAAAATTGGTGCTAAGGTAGATCTCCACATAAACTTCACATTAACTTTAAGGAGTTTCCAAATATTCTATTTTTCAAATGGAAAGCACTTTGTAATTATATATATATACATATTTATATATTTATATATATTCAACCTTCTTTCATGTTGATTATTTGGGCTCTTGTCAATAACCACAAATTGTATTTACTAAATTAAATGTTTTCAAACTGAATATTTAAAGCAGTTTAAGTGTGCCAACAGCTCCACACTCATGGATGATTCCTGTCTTATCCTTGTGCTGGCAGAGAAAGAAAATGTTGAATGTCAAGTCCACCAAAAAGAAGTCAGCAATTCCCCAGCGAACGAGTCACATTGGTTTCCAACATAGTTTATGTTTTGACAGGATTGGACACTTCAGTGGTACTTATCAGAACTCTTCCTGAAAATCCTAAACCAACCAACCCTTGACCCTTTAAAAAAATGTATCCAATACCAGTTTGCAAGTTTATTCATTTGAAATAAGTAAAGACACAGAGTAACTTCCACAAAGAAGTGATGTGAGAGTATTTGATTGAAAACCATGAGTGAAGTTTATTTAAAAAAAAAGGATTCGGCCCTCTAGCTATAAACATAGGAAGGTATAAGGAGTCTTCAGTGTGTCCGTAATCTAGAGTATCACGTAGGGATTACTATGAAGGAGTAAAGTAGTTTCAATGTCTGATACATCAATTTCAATATTAATATGGCCCTATCAGAGAAACAACCAGAACGCTCCTTAGAAGGTATGATGGTGGGACTTCAGCTTGCTTACTTTGGACATGTCATTAGGAAAGAACAATCACTAGAGAGGAACATCATGGTTGGTTTCTCCCATCATGTTAATGTAGTTTCAATATCAGAGAGTTTTGGAATGTCAATGAGGCTCAGAGACACAACTAACTACCTGGTAATGAAACACTTTATGGAGTCCCTGGGTGGTGCAAACGATTAACCACTTAGCTACTAACTGAAGGATTGGCAGTTCAAATCCACCCAGACTGAAATGTTGCCCAGTTCTGCACTATCTCCATGATCTTTGATATGTTTGAGTCCATTGTTGAGGCTATCTTGTCAATACATCTCATTGAGGATTTCCCTCATTTTTGCTGGCACTCTTGTTTCCATCCGTAATGGGAGGAACCAACGATGGTGTTCTTCTCTAGCAATTGGTCTTTCCTAATGACATGTCTAAAGTAAGCAAGCTGAAGTCTCACCATCCTCTCTTCTAAGGAGCATTCTGGTTGTTTCTCTGATAAGACAATATTAATAAGCACATTGTCAGTCTTATCATACAGACAGTAGTTAGTTTTCACTGGGTATCTGTAAATTATGAAATATATATTCTGTATTTTCTTGTATGTGAGCACCTGATTATCTCTGTAGTTGACAAATAGAAGTAAGTAGATTCTTGTTTGGAAGATAATTGTTGAGCATCTACACCGTGGCCCACAAAATGTGCAACAGGAACCATATGGAACCTATTATGAAGTGCTATTTAGAGGTAAATAGAATCCTAGTCTCAGGGTCATTTGCTGCCAGCAGAATCCAGGGTCTTAATGCCCCCAAGACCTTCACAGTCTTAACATTTCCTCTGTTTAAAACAAAAAGATATTTGTTTTACGGAACAAAATTGTACATTCAAAGTTTATTTTAATTCTCTCATTTTGAAAGGAAATGACTTTATAACCAGCAGTTAATTTTTACATCTGTGAAGTGGCTAAAAGTTATCTATTACGGAGAGTTCCGGCAAAATGGCGCTCTAAGCAGAAGCACCACGCCGTCCCTCCACAGCAAAGATCTGAAAAACTAAGCCAAACAGAGAATACAACAATCCTGAAACCCTAAAACAAATGAAGAGATAAAGAACTTAGCCAAGCACCAAATGGAGTGAGAAAACTGACAGAGAATGGAGAGCGAGAAGAGATTCATGCAGCAGTCCCCTACCAGCTAATGCAGCGCGGATCCACCATCTTGGACTCCTATTGAGACCAGCAAACAGGGGGTACGAGAAAGCAGCCTCACGGAGCTCCCAGCGGGACACAAAACAACCGGTAATTTTCGATATATGCTTTCCCACCCCCCACGCTTCTTCACCCTGACTCGGCCTCCTCTGCTTCCTGTGGCCACAATCTCTTGACCAGGAAACACCGGCTGCTTGGATTCCACACACCCAAATGAGCGGCTCTCTGAGTGCCATTTGTTGGCTGCTGCTGTTGCTTTTTTATGCTTCTTTTCATTTCTTTCTTGCCTCTTGCACCTCCGCCTCCTTTCGCTCGAGTACCATGCCCCGTGCACCATCTTTGCTTCTTCCTGAGGGGCTGCAGAGCTCCAGTAATTTGTGATATACACTTTCCCACTCTCTACCCTTCTTCACCCACACTTGGCCCCCTCTGCTTCCTGTGCACACAGTCTCTTGTCCGACAAACACCAGTCCGCACTAGCTCGCTCTCTGAGTGCCATTTGTTGGCTGCTAGTGTTGCTTTTTTTTTTCCCTGCTCCTTTTGATTTCTTCCTTGCCTCTTGCCACCTCCCCCTCCTTTTGCTTGAGTACGTGGCTCTGTGCGCCATCTTTGCTTCTTCCTGAGGGGCTGCGGAGCTCCGTTCGAGTGTGCAGCTGCTTCCCGGTCTGGGCTGCTGCGCTGGTGGGATCCAGGGGTTTTTGTTCGTTTGTTTGTTTTGAACTGTTTGTTCATTTTCTTTTCCTTTTCTTGAGTTGGGAGTCCTTTCTGGCCAGGTAGAGCTTCCTGGCAAGGAGACTCCCCCTTGGCTTCCACAGACATGCAGAGGGATCCCTGAGGGCGTATTTTTTTGTTGGTTTTTTTTTTGGTTTTTTTGGGGGGCCTTTCTTGTTCTTTTTTTTTTTTAACTTGTTTTGTTTTCTTTCCCTCTTTTTCCCTTTTTTTCTTTCTTCATTGCTCAGTTTCTCATCTCTCTATATCTTCCTTCTCTTTCCGTTCCCTGAATACCTGGCATTGTATACCTCTATGCCTACTGCAACACCCGAGAGCGACTTTCCCAGACCTCGTAGCTGCACCAGTAGGATCCCTGGGAACTTTGCGGTTCTTTAATCTTTCTGATTTTTATTTATTCATTCTTTTCTTTTCTTCGTCTTTCCCTTTCTGTTTTTCTCCATTTCATAGTCTCCCATCTCTCTACTCCAATGGCAAGCTCCCCTACATTATTTTGTTTGTTTGTAAGTTTTTGGCTCCTGTTCCTCTCTCCTCTCTCCCATATCTATCTTAGCTTCACACATAATAATCTCCCCGCTGAATCCTGCCTACCTGCACCGTGTGCTTGACATCACACCATCAAGCAGCACAGGCACGGCGTACTGGAACCTGTGCTGCACTGATTACTGACCCACTCTGGTGGCTGTAGTAAGTGCCACAAACAACCCGTCCCAGAAACTCCTCTTCAGCTAGACCTGCCCTGCCAAACCATATCTGAGTGACTGACCCTGCCAGTTGGAGAAGGAGGTGAAAAGTATTGTGCCCACAGACGAGCAAACAACAAAGAACACACAGTCCACCTGCTCAGACATAGTCAAATTTTTTTTTTTAAAAAAGAGACGCAACAAACAAATCTACAACCAATAAATAAGAAAAATAACTACTGAATGCCCCGAAGACAGCAGACAATATCAAAACATTTACAGAAACAGGACAGGATGTTTCCAGTAGGCGTCCAAAATAAAACACCAGATGACTTTCCTGTGGAAGAAAATGCACTAGAACTACCTGATAAGGAATTCAAATCTCTAATACTCAGAATTCTCCAAGAACTGAGGCAAAAAGCTGACAAACATGAGGAAAAAATATACACAAATTCATGGAAAATACAGAC
>NW_004444137.1:375436-451977 GCF_000243295.1 Trichechus manatus latirostris | reverse complement strand
ATTGGAAGAGCGTAGTCAATGTCACTGAACAGTGCATGTAGAAATTTTTGAAATGGTGTATCTTTGGCTATGTGTATTTTCACCAAAACAAAAGGTTGAGAAGTTAGAGGGTTGATATGTTGTGGGGTTGTTAACCAGTGTCATATAACAACATGTGTACTACTGTTTCATGAGAAACTATTAGTTCTGTAAGCCTTCACCAGAAGTACAATTAAAAAAAAAAAGTTATCTATTACAAGCACCAACCTTTGCATTATTTATTCAGATAAAAGTTGTGCGCAATGTTTCAGTAAAACAGAGTTGTGAAAAACATGAGAGAAACACCTCATTTTGACTACTTTTAGCAATAGGACTACTTTTGCAGTGTGGTTTAGATTTACAAGAGAATTTCTAAAAAATAATCAATTATTCAAAAGTGAATGAGTTTGTCTTCATTTACTAGAAGTTATGTTATTACAAAAATTAATGGTGGTTTATAACAATCTTATTAGGGAAAACTATAATTAGGAATTGAAAGAGGTACTTCAATGACCTGTAAATCAGAAGACAGGTGTTATCTTTTTCTATTTCAATGTTTCTCCAGTGATCCACTAAAACACTCAACACCAAAGGAAAGGAAGATTTGCTTAAAGTCGATGATTTCATCATAGCCTATGCTTTATCTTAAAATTTCCGCTCAGTTTTGCACTGTGCTCAATAATATATATGAATTCTATGTTGCTGTTCTTAGGTGCCGTCTAGTCAGTTCCAACTCATAGTGACCTTATATAAAATAGAACAAAACATTGTTGAGTCCTGCAGCATCCTAATAACCATTGCTATGTTTGAGCCCATTGTTGCAGCCACAGTGTCAATCACCTAGTTGAGGGTATTGTTTTTCAATAACCCTCAATTTACCAAGAATGATGTCTTTCTCCAGAAACTGGTATCTCCGTATCTCTTGATAACATGTCCAAAGTACATGAAACAAAGTCTCGCTCTCCTTACTTATAAGGAGCTTATCTGGCTGTACTTCTTCCAAGACAGATTTGTTCGTTCTTCTGGCAGTCCGTGATATATTCAATATTCTTCACCAACACCATAATTCAAAGGCATCAGTTGTTCTTCAGTCTTCCTTATTCATTGTCCAACTTTCACATGCATATGAGACAATTAAAAATACCATGGCTTGGGTCAGGGGTACCATGGTCCTCAAAATGACATCCTTGTTAACACTCTCAAGAGGTCTTTTGCAGCAAATTTGCCCAATGCAATACATCATTTGTTATTTTAATTGTTGCTTCCATGGGCATTGATGGTGAATCCAGGTAAAATGAAATCCTTGACAACTTCAATATTTTTTCCATTTATCATGATGTTGGGGGAGCCCTGGTGGTGCAGTGGTTAAAGAGCTTGGATGCGAGGTGGGGCCAAGATGATTGAATAGTCACATGCTTTCTGTGATCTGTCTGACAACCAAGACCAGAAAAAAAAAGTGCATCAATTATATATGACAATCTAGGAAATCTGAACATCAAAGACAAAGTTGAAGAGTCGGACTGAGGGATAGAGTGAGGGAGAGACAGTTCAGAAGCAACAAGGATTTGCAAGATCTGTCCTGGCCGGCACCTTGCAGGCTGGATTGGCTAGCACACTCAGGCTAAGGCAAGCAGTAGCACTCAGGATGCATTTTCCATGTCAGGAGAAACCGAGTGGCAGAGAGTCTGCACAAATCTCTGGAGCCAGGGAGAAGTGGCACTGGATCTGTGAAAGTTAAGTGCAAGCGTATAACCTACTGTGTGGGATCAAAACAACCATTCCCCCTCTGGGAAGTGCCTCTATCCCCCTCATCCATCCCTTCCCTGCTCTGCTCCAGTCCTGGTCTGGCTCCAGCAATTGCTGAGCCTCCTGTGCCAGAAGTGGGATCTTTCATGCAAGCCCAAGCCAGTCTCCCAGCTTTGCATAGGGAACAAATGAAAAATGAACAAACAAGAAAAAGTAATCTGCCAGCTCCCCTAAGCTAGGACCTCAGGGGCAAGCACTGCCCCTTTACCTAAGTACGCGGACTTCGAATGCTTTTCACCCCTGCCTAGACCTGCGTGGGCCCATTTCAGTAGCATAGGTCCTCATTAGCATAGTGCAACAGGGTATATACCTGAAGCCTATTTTCAAATGCAACAGCTAAGGGGGAGTGGCAGGTTCGTGACATTTGACATTGCCCTGCCAATTAAGCATGGTCCTCATCTACCCACATCAGGGGCCTGAGGACTAGCGGCTCCACCCACTCCACCTAGCCACCAGTGACAGGGGTCTGAGAATAAGTGTTGCCTCCCAGTCCTTACAGACAATGGCACTGGGTGCCCAAATCTGGCTGCAAAATCCACCTACTTGTGGGCTTTAGGGAACAGGGACAGGCCTTCCACACAGGCGCTCAGGGGAGCCATCAGCCCCCTACCTTGCTCAGCACATAACCTCCTACTGCAGCCGGATACCTGTGCCTGCTCCAATCACCCCTACATAGCTCCGCCCATCTAGGAAGGAGGTGAGAGCTGGCACCACATCCAGTAACCAACAACCCGTACACCTGAGCTGAACCCACACAAGAAAAGTAAATGGACTCCTAGGCTCATATACCTAGCAGCAGCTCTAACCACCTGGTGACAGGACATGAAAGCTTCAGAGACACCAATAATCAAAGTAGCTCTCATGACCAGCCTATCTGGGCATATCAAAAGAAAACAAAACAAGAAGCTAGGACACAGTAAGTAAACACAAAATGATCTAGAAAGAAGCTCAATAAAGACATGCAAGAACTAAATGTCACAATCAACTAACTTGATCTCATAGATCTCATAGACATATACGGAACACTGCACCCAACAGCAGCCAAGTATACTTTATTTTCCAATGCACATGGCACATTCTCCAGAATAGACCACATATTAGGACACAAAACAAGCCTTAACAGAATCCAAAACATCACAATATTACAAAACAACTTTTTTGATCATAAAGCCATAAAAGCAGAAATCAATAGCAGAAAAAGCAATGGAAAAAAAATTAAACACATTGAAACTGAACAACACCTTGCTCAAAAACTACTGGGTTATAGAAGAAATTAAAGACTGAATAAAGAAATTCATAGAATCAAATGAGAATGAAAACACACCCTACCAGAACCTTTGGGACACAGCAAAAGCAGTGCTCAGAAGTCAATTTATAGCAATAAATGCAGGCATCCAAAAAGAAGAAAGGGCCAAAATCAAAACATTAGCCCTACAACTCGAATAAATAGGAAGAGAGCAGCCAAAGAAGTCCTTGGGCACCAGAAGAAAGCAAATAATAAAGATTAGCACAGAAATAAATGAAATAGAGAATAGAAAAACAATTGAAAGAGTCAACAAGACAAAAAGCTGGTTCTTTGAAAAGATCAACAAAATCAATAAGCCACTGGCCAAACTAACAAAAGAAAAACAGGAGAGGAAGCAAATAACTAGAATAAGAAATGAGATGGGCAATATTACAACAGACCCAAATGAAATTAAAAGAATCATAACAGAACACTATGAAAAACTGTACTCCAACAAATTTGAAACCCTAGAGGAAATGGACAAATTTCTAGAAACACACTACCTACCTAAACTAACACAAACAGAGGTAGAAAAACTAAATAAACCTATAATAAAAGAAGAGAATAAAGAGGTTAAAAAAACATTCCCAACAAAAAAAAAGCCCTGGTCCTGATGGCTTCACTGGAGAATTCTACCAAACTTTCAGAGAAGAGCTTACACCAGTACTACTAAAGATATTTCAGAGCATAGAAAAGGATGGAATATTCCTAAACTCATTCCATGAAGCCAGCATAATCCTGATACCAAAACCAGGTAAAGACACCACAAAAAAAGAAAAAAAATTACAGACCAATATCCCTCATGAACAGAGACACAAAAGTTCCCAACAAAAGTCTAGCCAATAGAATTCAAGAAAATATCAAAAAAATAATTCAGCGTGACCAAGTGGGATTCATACCAGGTATGCAGGGATGGTTCAACATTAGAAAAACAATCAATGTAATCCATCACAAAGATAAAATGAAAGAATCACATGACCTTATCAACTGATGCAGAAAAGGCATTTAACAAAGTCCAACCCCTAATCATGATAAAAGCTCTCAGCAAAATAGGAATAGAAAGGAAATTCCTCAACATAGTAAAGGACGTTTATACAAAGCCAACAGCCAACATCATTCTAAATGGAGACAGTCTGAAAGCATTCCTCTTGAGAATGGGAACCAGAAAAGGATGCCCTTTATCACCACTCTTATTCTGCATTGTGCTAGGGGTCCTAGCCAGAGCAATCAGGCTAGAAAAAGAAAGAAAGGGCATCCAAATTGGTAAGGAAGAAGTAAAAGTATTTCTATTTGCAGATGATGTGATCTTATACACAGAAAACCTCAAAGAATCCACAAGAAAGCTACTGAAACTAATAGAAGAGTTCAGCAAAGTATCAAAATACAAGATAAACATAAAAATAATCAGTTGGATTCCTCTACACCAACTAAGAGAACTTCCAAGAGGAATCAATACCACTTATAATAGCCCCCCAAAAGATAAAATACTTAGGAAAAAATCTAACCAGAGATGTAAAGGACCCATACAATGAAAACTACAAGAGAGGACTGCAAGAAACCAAAAGAGACCTACGTAAGTGGAAAAACATATCTTGTTCATGGATAGGAAGATGCAACTTTGTGAAAATGTCAGTTCCACCCAAAGCGATTTGCAGATATAATGCAACCCTGATCCAAACTCCAATGGCATTTTTTAATGAGAAGGAGAAATGAATCACCAACTTCATATGGAAAGGGAAGCGTCCCCGGAGAAGTAAAGCATTACTCAAGAAGAAGAACACAGTGGGAGGCCTCACACTACCTGATTTTAGAACCTATTATACTGCCATGGTAGTCAAAACAGCTTGGTACTGGTAGAACAACAGATACATAGACAAATGGAACAGAATTGAGAGTCCAGACATAAATTCATCCACCTGTGAGCAGCTGATATTTGACGAAGTCCCAAAGCCCGTTAATTGGGGAAAAGACAGTCTCTTTAACAAATGGTGCCGGCATAACTGGATATCCATCTGCCAAAACACTGAAACAAGATCCATACCTCACACCATGCATAGAAACTAACTCAAAATGGATCAAAGACCTAAATATAAAATTGAAAACGATAAAGATCATGGAAGAAAAAATAGAGACAATGCTAGGAGCTAATACAAAACACAACTAACAATGCACAAATACCAGAAGAGAAACTAGATAACAGGAAGCACCTAAAAATCAAACACTTATGCTCATCCAAAGACTTCACCGAAAGAGTCAAAAGACAACCTACGGACTGTGAAAAAAATTTTGGCTATAACATATCCAATCAGTGTCTAATCTCTAAAATGTACAAGATACTATAACACCTCAATAACAAAAAGACAAACAACCCAATTAAAAAATCGGCAAAGGATTTGAACAGACACTGAGGAAATGCTCATGATCATTACCCATTAGAGAAATGTAAATCAAAACTACAATGAGATACCATCTCACCCCAACAAGGTTAGCACTAATCCAAAAAACACAAAATAATAAATTTTGGAGAGGTTATGGAGAGCCTGAAACATTTATACACTGCTGGTGGGATTGTAAAATGGTACAACCACTTTGGAAATCGATTTGGCTCTTCCGTAAAAAGCTACAAATAGAAGTAAGGTATGCTCCAGCAATCCCACTCTTTGAAATATATCCTAGAGAAATAAGAGCCATCACAGGAATAGATATATGCACACCTATGTTCATTGCAGGACTGTTCACGATAGCAAAAAGTTGGAAACAACTTAGGTGTCCATCAACTGATGAATGGATAAACAAATCATGGTACATGCACACAATGGAACACTAAGCAACGATAAAGAACAACGATGTATCTGCAAAACATCTCACAAAGTGTGTGAAACTGAAAGGCATTATGCTGAGTGAAATTTGTCAGCTGCAAAAGGACAAATATTGTATGAGACCTCTATTATAAGAGCTCAAGAAAAGGTTTCAACACAGAAGAAAACATTCTTTGATGGTTACCAGGGTGGGGAGGAAGGGAGAGGGGAATTTGCTAACTAGCAGTAGACAAGAATAATCTTAGGTGAAGGGAAGGACGACACACAATACAGGGGATGTCAGCATAAGTGGACTAAACCAAAAGCTAAGAAGTTTCCTGAACACAACCAAACACTTTGAGGGACAAAGTAGCATTGGCTGGAATCCGAGGACTGTGCTTTCAGGGGACATCTAGGTCAATTAGCATAACAAAGTTTATTAAGAAACTGTTCTGCATTCCACTTTGGTGAATGGTGGCATCTGTGGTCTTAAAAGCTTATGAGGGACCATCTAAGATGCAATAGTTGGTCCCAACCCACTTGGAGCAAAGGAGAATGAAGACCACTAAAGACACAAGGAAAATATTAGTCCAAGAGAGAAAAAGACCACATAAACCAGAGACTCCATCAGCCTGAGACCAGAAGAACTAGATGGTGCCTGGCTACTACCAATGACCGCCCTGACTGGGAACACAACAGAGAGTCCCTGACAGAGCAGGAGAATGGTGTGGTGCAGAACTCTAATTCACATAAAAAGACCAGACTTAATGGTCTGACTGAGACCGGAGGAAGCCTGGAAGCCATGGCCTCTGGACCCTCTGTTAACCCAGAACTGAAATCATTCCTAAAGCTCACTCTTCAGACAAAGATTAGATTGGACTATAAAACATAAAATAATACTCGTGAAGAGTATGCTTCTTAGTTCAAGCAGATACAAGGAGACCAAAAGGGCGGCTCCTGTCCGGAGGCAGG
Source organism: Trichechus manatus latirostris (assembly GCF_000243295.1). Taxonomy (NCBI): domain Eukaryota; kingdom Metazoa; phylum Chordata; class Mammalia; order Sirenia; family Trichechidae; genus Trichechus; species Trichechus manatus. The sequence continues at coordinate 445,098 of NW_004444137.1, read as the reverse complement.
ATAAGAAGGGAGGAAGAGACAGGAGCTGATTGGATGGACACGGGAAACCTGGGATGGAAAGGAGGAGTGTGCTGTCACATTACAGGGATTGCAACTAGTGTCACATAACAATATTTGTATAAATTTTTGTATGAGAAATTAAGTTGAGCTATAAACTTTCACCTAAAGCACAATTAAAAAAAAAAAAAGAGCTTGGCTGCTAACCTAAAGGTTGGTGGTTCAAACACATCAGCTGCTCTGCAGGAGAAAGATGTGGCAGTCTGCTCCTTTAAATATTTACAGACTTCAAAATTCTAAGGGGCAGTTCTATGCTGTCCTATAGGGAGGCTATGAGTAGAAGTTCACTCAATGGCTGTGGGTTTGGTTTTGGTTATCATGATGTTGCTTATTGGTCCAGTTGTGAAGATTTGTGTTTTATTTATGCTAAGGTGTAGTCCATACTGAAGGCTGTAATCTTTGGTCTTCACAGGTAAGTGCTTCAAGTCCTCTTCACTTTCAGCAAGCAAGGTTGTGTCATCTGAATATCACAGGTTGTTAATGAGTCCTCCTCCAATCCTGATGCTGCATCTCTTTATATAGTCCAGCTTCTTGGATTATTCGCTCAGCATACAGATTGAATAAGTATGGTGAAAAGATACAGCCCTGACACACACCTTTCCTGATTTTAAACCAAGCAGTATTCTCTTGTTCTGTTCAGACTACTACCTCTTGATCTACGTACAGGTTCCAGGTTGAGCACAATTAAGTGTTCTGGAATTTCCATTCTTCTCAATTACCCATAATTTGCTATGATCCACACAGTCAAATGCCTTCGCATAATCAATAAACACATTTCTGGTATTCTCTGCTTTCAGCCCAGATCCATCTGACATCAGCAATGATAAGCCTTGTTTCACATCCTCTTCTGATTCCGGCTTGAATTTCTGGCAGTTCCCTCCCTGTCCATGTACTGCTGCAACCGTTTTCCAATTATCTTCAGCAAAACTTCACTTCTCTGTGATATTAGTGATATTGTTTGATAATTTCTGCATTGTGTTGTACTACCTTTCTTTGGAATGGGCATAAATATGGATCTCTTCCAGTTAGTTGGCCAGTTAGCTGTCTTCCAAATTTCTTGGCATAGAGAAACGTGCACCTCCGGTACTGCATCTATTTGTTGAAAGATCTCAGTTGGTATTCTGTCAATTCCTTGAGCCTTGTTTTTCACCAATGCCTTCAGTGAAGCCTGGACTTCTTCTTTCAATACCATCAGTTCCTGATTATATGCTATCTCCTGAAATGGTTGAACGTCAACCAATTCTTTTTGGTACAGTAACTCTGTGCATTCTTTCCATCTTCCATTGATACTTCCTGCATCGTTCAATACCTTGCCATAGATTACTTCAAAATTGCAACTCAAGCCTCGAATTTTTTCTGCAGTTCTTTCAGCTTGAGAAATGCTGAGCATGATCTTCCCTTTTGGTTTTCTAACTCCAGGTCTTTGCATATTTCATTATTATACTTTACTTTGTCTTCTTGAGCTGCCCTTTGAAATCTTCTCTTTAGCTCTTTTATGTCATCATTGCTTCTGTTCACTTCAGCTACTCTACACTTAAGAGCAATTTTCAGAGTCTCTACTGACATTCATTTTGGTCTTTTTTTTCTCTTTCCTGTCTTTTTAATGATCTTTTACTTTCTTCATGTGTGATGTCCTTGATGTCATCCCACAACTCATCTGGTCTTCGGTCATTAGTGTTCAGTGCATCAAATCTATTCTTGAAATGGTCTCTAAATTCAAGTGAGATATTCTCAAGGTCATACTCTAGCTCTCGTTGATTTGTTTTAATTTTCTTCAGCTTCAACTTGAACTTGCATATAAGCACTTGATGATCTGTTCTGCAATTGGCCCCTGGCCTTGTTCTGACTGATGATGTTGAGCTTCTCCACCTTCTCTTTTCACAGATGTAATCTGTTTGATTCCTGTGTATTCCGTGTGGTGAGGTCCATTGTATAGTCACTGTTTATGTTGTTGAGAAAAGGTATTTGCAACGAAGTCATTAGTCTTGCAAAATTCCATCCTGCGATCTCTGGCATCATTTCTATCACCAGGGCCATATTTTCCAACCACTGATCCTTCTTCTCTGTTTCCAACTTTCACTCCAATCTCCAGTAATTATCAGTGCATCTTGATTGCATGTTTGATCAATTTATGACTGCAGAAGTTGGTAAAAAAACTTCAGTTTCTTCATCTTTGGTATTAGTAGTTGATGTGTAAATTTGAATGATATTTGTATTAACTGATCTTCCTTGCAGGCATATGGATATTATCCTATCACTGACAGCATTGTCATTCAGGATAGGTCTTGAAATGTTCTTTTTTGACAATGAGCGTGACAGCATTCCTCTTCCACTTGTCATTCTCAGCATAGTAGATCATATGATTGTCCAATTCAGAATGGTCTGTATCACTTCATTTCAGCTCACAAATTCCTAGGATATTGATCTTTATTTGTTCCATTTCATTTTTGATGACCTCCAGTTTTCCTAGATTTATACTTTGTACATTCCACTTTCAGATTATTAATGGAGGTTTACAGCTGTTTCTTCTCATTTTGAGTCATGCTACGTCAGCAAATGAGGGTCCCAAAAGCTTGACTCCATCCAAGTCATTAAGATTGACTCTACTTTGAGGAGGCAGCTCTTCCCCAGTTGTATTTTGAGTTCCTTCCACCTTAAAGGGATCATCTTCTGACACTATATCAGACAATGTTCCACTGCTATTCATAAGGTTTTCACTGGCCATTTTTTTTTTTTCAGAAGTAGATCACCAGACCTTTTCCTAGTCTTAGTCTGTAAGCTCCGCTGAAATCTGTCTACCATGGGTGACCCTGCCAGTATTTGAAATACTGGTGACATAGCTTCCAGCATCACAGCAACATGCAAGCCACCATAGTACAACAAACTGATAGATGACTGGTGGTTAAATGCTATATGTACATATATATATAATATTGATATATCTTATGCTGTATTTCCTACCAAGTATTAGAGCAAATATTACTTTCCAAGATGACACCTGTTTATGCCATAGCTTTGCTTCATCACAGCACTCTCTATTTTATGTATGATATTATTTCTTCCTCAGTTTATGTCATATTTTAAAAGGGTGAAGACGAATTTAACTAGATACATGCAAATGTTATTTATAGATGATTGTATTTGTCCTTCCGTCTGGAAAGACCAAAGGAGCCCTGGTGGCACAGTGGTTAAAGCAATCGACTGCTAACGGAAAGGTCAGCTGTTTTTCAAACCACCAGTAGCTCTGTGGGAGACAGATGAGGCAGTTTGCTTCCGTAGAGATTTACAGCCTTGGAAACCCTATGGGGTCGCTATGAGTCTGAATCAACTCGATGTCAGTGGGTTCAGTTTTTTGGTATTTGTCTTCTCTCTTCTGAGGCCAAAGTAACATGCATGAAATCTTTGAGCTTCACCATTTTACTGATATTACAGTTAAGAATTGAAATTGCCACGGAAAAGATCCATTCTAGCTTTATTTACAGAGGTGATTTTCAAAGGAGGGGTAGGGGAAGTTGGTATCAGAATTACTTTTGAGAATCTTAAACTATACCTCCCAGAGAGGACTTCAGAGTGTGTAACTTTAGAGTTGAAAATCATTTCCATAGTCAGAAATAAAGAAAAAAAGAAAACTTCATTGTAACAGTTTCCATTATCACTATATATCTATTCTATAAATCACGAATTAGGGAAGGTGACATTCTCTGTGGAGAGATGTGCAAGATACAGGTAAACCGTCCTGCTGTGTGTAACAACTTTGTTACCTTCTGCTCTATTCAGACTGCTCGTCCGGCACCCCAAGGAAGCAAATTTTGTTTTAAGTTTAGAAAATGGCCTGTACCCTGAATGTGAGGGGCTTAATAATCTATTTCTATACCAGAGGACCAGGCAAGAAGAAGTAAAAATCGAAATCACTATTTTGGATCTATATTTGCATCCCAGCTTCCTGGAAATACATAAAAATTTCTAACATTCATACTATCAATATTTTATAAGAGAGGGGACTTTTTATGAAACTCATGGCTGAGAACAAGGTTTATCAGGATCTTTACATGGATGTCACTGAGTGATGAAACAGACACTGCCTTCCTCAATATCCCTGCAATAAGTTTAATAAGCACATTTTGTGGTCACTTTTTAAAAACACAACAAAAGTATAATTTCTGAAGAGCAATTCTCTGGGCAGTCAAGGCAATATGGCTTGATTATGAAGTTATATGATGATATGGCTTAGTCCAGGATTAAACTTTCACTTATTTCTGAAATGAATGGACTGCATGTCTTCCAAATAATCTTCCTTAAGTATTACTTCTTTCAAATGGGATTGTGATTAAAATTTCACATTAGAGCTTTAGACAGAGTGAGCTGTTATCTGCCAATGATCTGAAATAAGGTTATTTTATTCTACTGATTGAAGAGAAACTGTATACAGAGCTCTAAAAATTGACCCAGCAGATGGTAGAGGTGATTTTTTTTTCCCTACAATTAAATAGCTTGGCCAAAACTCGTTCTCCTAAATGACCCTTCTGCTTTTCCAAGGTGGTTGCCTGGGGAGCATCAACAGAAGAGATATGGCCAGGACTTGAGAATAAAATAACAGGTTCATTCTAATGAATTCCAGAGGACAACCCAGCCTTCAAGTGCTTTAAACTGACATATTATTGTAAACTGGTGGATCTGAACTTTTTTTTTCTTTTTCTTGTTTTTATTGCACTTTAAATGAAGGTTTACACAGCCAATTCGTTTCTCATTAAACAATTAATACACGTCGTTTTGTGACATTGGTTGCCAACTCCACAACACGTCAACACTCTCTCCCTCTTAACCTTGGGTTCCCCATTACCAGCTTTCCTGTCACCTCCTGCCTTCTCATCCTTGTCCCTGGGCTGCTGTGCCCCTTTAATCTCGTTTTGTTTTATGGGCTTGTCTAATCTTTGACTAAAGGGTGAACCTCAGGAGTGACCCCAGTACTGAGTTAAAAGGGTGTCTGGGGGCCATACTCTTGGCGTTTCTCCAATCTCTGTCAGACCAGGAAGTCTGGTCTTTTTTTGGGAGTTAGAATTTTGTTATACATTTTTCTCCAGCTCTGTCTGGGACCCTCTAACTGTGATCCCTGTCAGAGCAGTCGGTGGTGGTAGCTGGGTACCATCTAGTTGTACTGGACTCAGTCTGATGGAGGCTGTGGTAGTTGTGGTCTATTAGTCCTTTGGACTAACCTTTCCCTTGTGTCTTTGATTTTCTTCAGTCTCCCTTGCTTCAGACAGGGTGGGACAAGTGGAGTATCTTAGATGGCCACTCACAAGCTTTTTAAGACCCCAGAGGCTACTCACCAAAATAGGATGTAGAACATTTTCTTTATAAACTATGTTATGACAGTTGAGCTACATGGACCCCAAGACCATGGTCCCCACAGCCGTCAGCCCAGTAATTCGATTCCTCAGGGAGTTTGGATGTGTCTATGAAGCTTCCATGACCTTGCCTTGTGGACCTGAAAATTTTCAGAGCTAGAAAACATTTAGAGATATAGCTACTAGCTGCTACCATGGCCTTAGGAATGTCTCATTGATTCTTGCTTGATGAACGTCAACTTAGAGATCAAGGAAGTAAAGCCAGCAAAAATGTGTCCACACAAACAGAATGAACAAATAGAGTATTGTGGTGTAGTTTAAAAGCATACATGCTAACTAATTTAAAAACAAGAACAAAAGCCTTTGCCTTTGAGTCAATTCTGACTCATGGCAACCCTATGTGTTACAGAGTAGAACTGCTCCATAAGGTTTTCTTGGCTGTAATCTCTAGGGAAGGAGATTGCTAAGCCTTTCTTCTGTGGCACTACTGGGTGGATTCAAACCATCAACCTTTAGGTTAGTAGATGAGTGCAAACCATTTACAACACACAGGAACCTGCTAACTAATTAGAGAGCTAAAAACTGAAAGGCATTTTTAGCAGGCAGTCAAAAAATAATTTTGGATTGACTGTTGAATATTGCTTAACTCCTTTGTTCTAATTATTGGGGATTACATAGTAAGTAATACAGCTACAATTCATGTCCTGCAGGAATTATGACCTCAAGATGAAATTGCGTTTTGTTGGAGGCAAGAATATGTATACTTGATTGCTTTGTCTGCTGAGCTGCGGTCACCCAAGGCTCATCAAGAAAATATAATGAGGACATTACCTAGGAACTGCATATACTTTAATGCCATAACCTTCTGCCTCAAATTAAAATGTATTTTTTTTTTTTTATGAGCAAGACTGAACCACAAACATGCACAAGGCCTCCTTTTCCTTAGGCCATAGATAAACCTAAAGACTGTTGTCTGAAATAAGTTAAAAAGATTGGGAGAGCAGATGCTATGAGTGATTATGAGGTTGCTCCCAGCCGAACCATCATTTATGTCTTTCATAGAGCAAAACATCAAGAGGTTCAAGGAACCAGAGTTTGGTCAGTTCTTCCTGGGATGTACTTACTCTTGGAGGATGTTTTATATTTAGAAAGAGGACGCATGTGAAGGGCATTTCAGAATTACATGCAAAGTGTACAAGGGTTATGTGATGGAGTGGCCTGGCCTGGGTGTCAGGACATTGGGAAGGACTTCGAAGTCCACCATTATCAGCCTTGAGCTCACGCCCACAGCATCTCAAACCAGGAGAGTTGGCCTTGAGTATTAGGTTGGTCAATTTATGCCAAAAATCACAACTCAGTTTAGAAAGTATATGTGGGCGGGGGGGGGGGGGAAGGGGCAGTCCCTAAAGTGAAGTAGAAAAGTAAAACCCAGGACACTAATATATCTAGATTTAGGGATAATGGATATTTACACTTTTCACTTCATTGGTCTATGACAGGGTTGTCAGTTTGGGTACTATTGACATTTTGGGTTGTTGATAATTCTTTGTGGTGGGAGGCTGTCCTGTGCATTGGGGATGTTTAACAGTACCTCTGACTTGAACACACTAAGTGTCAGTAGCAACCCTGATCCCCAGTTTTGATAAAATTGTCCCCAGACATTGCCAAATGTTCCCTGAGGGACAAAATCTCCTTGGTTGAGAACCACTGGTCTGTGAGTAGAAACAAAACCAGTGTTCCCCTGCCAAACAACAACAAAGCAAACATTATATTTTCAGTGTGTTGCTGTCTTTGGTGAGTACATACATCACTGCAATTCAGCCTCCCTGTTGGAGATTCTTCCTCGATTTAAAAAAAAAAAAAAAAGGTAAGCAATTTAGTGAGCTGGATTTTAAGAATGTGTTGTTACAATACTGGGGAAGCCAGCACAACTTGCACAAGGAAAGGTCATGGAAGCGCCATGGACACATCCAAACTCCCTGAGGGATGAATTGCTGGGCAGAGGGCTGTGGAGACCATGGTCTTGGGGAACGTCTAGCTCAATTGGCATAACACAGTTTATAAAGAAAATGTTCTATATTCTACCTTGGTGAGTAGCGTCTGGGGTCTTAACAGCCTGTGAGCAGCCATCTAAGATACTCCACTGGTGTCACCCCTTCAGGAGCAAGGCAGAATGAAGAAAACAAGATACAAGGGAAAGATTAGTCCAAAGGACTAATGGAGCACAACTACCATAGCCTCCAACAGACTGAGTCCAGTACAACTAGATGGTGTCCGGCTACCACCACTGACTGCTCTGACCAGGATCACAACATAGGGTCCTGGACAGAGATGGAGAAAAATGTAGAACAAAATTCTAACTCACAAAAAAAGACCAGACTTACTGGCCTGACAAAGACTGGAGAAATCTCAAGAGTATGGCCCCTGGATGCCCTTTTAGCTCAGTAAAGAAGTCACAAATGAGGTTCACTATTCAGCCAAAGATTAGACAGCCCATAAAACAAAACGAGGCTGATGGGTCACAACAGTCCAGGGACAAAGACTAGAAGGCAGAAGGGGACAAGAAAGCTGGTAATAGGGAACCCGAGGTTGAGAAGGGACAGTGTTGACGTGTTGTGGGGCTGTTAACCATTGTCGTAAAACAATATGTGTACTAACTGTTCAATGAGAAATTATTTGCTCTGTAAACCTTCATCTAAAGTACAATAAATAAAAAAGTGGGAAAAAACAAAAAGGAATCTGTTGTTAATGTTACCTAAAATGTGACATGCAAGGAGAATGTTTTTGCTCATATGTAATTATTTTAAGGAAGTAAGTACTTTATTCAAAATAAAATACCCTTCTTTAAAATTTTTTGGTTTGAAAGAAAGTACTAAAATCTGTCTTCATATATAAGCATAGACCTGAAGTTTGGTCCAACTAAATACAACTTACTGTGAAACTTCAAGCAAGATTGCCTGGTGATCTACTTCCAGAAATCAGCCAGTGAGAACTCTGTGGATCATGGAAGAATATTGTTTGATATAGATCTGGAAGATGAGTCCCCTAGGTTGGAAGGCATTCAAAAGATATGGTGGCTACAACAGTGACATACCAATGATCATGAAGATGTCACAGGACCAGGCAACAATTTTTTGTTTTGTTATATTTGGAGTCACCATGAGTCAGAGTTGATTTGATGGCAACTAATAACAACAGATAGATAGATAGATACATACATACATACATACAGATAATTTCATGTTTCAATTTAGCTAGTCTGGTACCCAGTTGTTCGATCAAACACTTGTCTACATGTTGTTGTGAAGGTATTTTGCAGATGTGAATAACATTTATAATCAGTTGACTCTGAATAAAGGCGATTGTAGCAGAACCTGAGGTTTCCAGAAGAAAGAATCCTGCCTCGAGGCTATAACAGAAACCTTTCCTGAGTTCCCAGCCTACTCTCAGCCTTATGGATTTTGGACTTGCCAGTCCCTAAGATCACACAATCACATGAGCCAATTACTTAACAGCCGTACGTCATTTTATTGTTCTTCACTATACAGTGCTTTGTATTGTGGTTTTCACAAATTGAAGGTTTGGGGCAACCCTGTGTTGAGCAAGTTCTATTGGCGCCATTTTTCCAACAGCATGTGCTCACTTCCTGTCTCTGGTAATTCTCCCAATACTTCAAACTTTTTTATTTTTATTTTTTATTATTTTTGTTTGTTTTTTATTTTTTCCCCCATACAAAAATTTATACACACATTATTATGTGACTCTAATTGCTCTCCACATACTGTGACAGCACACTCTTCCTTTCCACCCCTGATTCCCCATGTCCATTCAACTAGCTCCTAACCCTCTCTGCCTTCGCATCTCATCTCTGGACAGAAGCTGCCCATTTAGTCTCTTGTATCTATTTGAGCTAAGAGGCACGCTCCTCATGAGTATCACTTTATGTCCCACAGTCCAGTTCAATCCCTGTCTAAAGAGTTGGCCTCAGAAACTGTTTTAGTTCTGGGCTGATAGAGAATCCAGGGGCCATGCTTTCTGGGGTTCCTCCAGTCTCAGTCAGACCATTAAGTCTGGTCTTCTTACTAGAATTTGAGTTCTGCACCTCACCTTTCTCCTGCTCCATCTGGGACTGTCTGTTGTGTTCCCTGTAGGGTGGTCGTTGGTGGTAGCTGGACACCATCTAGTTCATCTGGTCTCAGGCTGATGAAGTCTCTGGTTTATGTGGCCCTTTCTGTCTCTTGGGCTGATACTTTCCTTGTGTCTTTGGTGTTCTTCATTCTCTTTTACTCCAGGTGGTTGGGACCGATTGATGCCTCTTAAATGGCTGCTAGCAAGCTTTTAAGACCCCAGAAACCACACACCAAAGTAGGATGTAGAACATTTTCCTTTTTATTATTATTATATCTGTTATGGTGATCTGTGATCAGTGATCTTTGATTTTACTACTTTAATTGTTTTGGGTAGCTGTGAACCGCACCCATATAAGATGGCAAACTTAATAACTGTTGTATGTGTTCTGTCTGCTACACTGACCAACCGTTCCTCATTCTCTCACCTTCTCCTTGGGCCTCCCTATTCCCTGAGACAGGACAATATTGAAATTAGGCCAATTAATAACCCTACAATGGCCTCTAACTGTTCAAGTGAAAGGAAGAGTCACACATCTCTCATTTTAAATCAAAAGTTAGAAATGATTAAGCTTAGTGAGGAAGGCATGTCGATAGCTGAGACAGGCTGAAAGTTAAGTTTCTTGCACCAGTTATCCAAGTTATGAATGCAAAGGAAAAGCCTTGAAAGAAATTAAAAGTGCTGCTCCAGTGAATACATGAATGATGAAAAAGTGAAACAGCTTTACTGCTGTTATGGGGTAAGTTTCAGTGGTCTGGATAGAAGATCAAACCAGCCACAACATTTCCTTAAGCCAAAGCCTAATCCAGAGCAAGGCCCTAACTCTATTCAGTTCTGTGAAGGCTGAGAGAGGTGAGGAAGATGCAGAAAAAAGTTTGAAGCCAGCAGAGGTTGGTTCATGAGGTTTAAGGAAAGAAGCCATCTCCATAACATAAAAGTACAAGGTGAAGCAGCAAGTGCTGATGTAGAAGCTGCAGCAAGTTATCCAGAAGCTCTAGATAAGATAATTGATGAAGGTGGCTACACTAAACAACAGATTTTCGATGTAGATGAAACAGCCGTGTATTTGAAGAAGATGCCATCTAGGACTTTCACAGCTAGAGAGGAGAGGTCAATGCCTGACTTCAAAGCTTCAAAGGACAGGCTGACTCTCTTCTTAGGGGCTAATGCAGCTGGTGACTTTAAGTTGAAGCCAAAAATAAATAAATAAACATAATAATAATAATAAACAAAAATCCTAGGACCCATAAGAATTATGCTAGATCTACTCTGCCTGTGCTCTATAAATGGAACAACGAAGCCTGGATGACAGCACATCTGTTTACAACATGGTTTACTGAATATGTTAAGCCCATTGTTGAGACCTACTGCTCAGAAAAAGATTCCTTTCAAAATATTACTGCTCATTGACAATGCACCTAGTCACTCAACAGCTCTGATGGTGATGTACAAGGAGATTAATGTTGTTTCCCTGCCTGCTAACACAATATCCATTCTGCAGCCCATTGATGGAGGAGTAATTTCAACTTTCAATTCTTTTACTTAAAAAATACATTTTGTAAGGCTATAGCTGCCATAGATAGTGATTCCTCTGATGGATCTGGGCAAAGTAAATTGAAAATCTTCTGGAAAGGATTCATCATTCTAGACAACATTAAAAACGTTTGCAATTCATGGAAGCAGATCAAAATATCAACATTAACAGGAGTTTGGGAGAAGTTGATTCCAACTCTCATGGATGACTTTGAGGAGTTCAAGACTTCAGTGGAGGAAGTAATTGCAGATGTGTTAGAAATAGCAAGAGAACTGGAATCAGAAATGGAACCTGAAGATGTGACTGAATTGCTGCTATCTCATGATATGGATGAGGAATAGCTTCTTATGAGTGAGCAAAGAAAGGGGTTTCTTGAGATAGAATCTACTTTTAGTGAAGACGCTGTGAACATTGTTGAAATGACAACAAAGGATTTAGAATATTATATTAACTTAGTTGATAAATTAGTGACGGGGTTTGAGAGGATGGAGTCCAGTTTTGAAAAAGAAGCTCTACTATGGGTAAAATGCTATCAAACAGTGCTGCATGCTACAGCGAAATCTTTCGTGAAAGGAAGAGTCAATTGAGGCAGCAAACTTCATCATTATCTTATTTTAAGAAATTGCCACAGTCACCCCAACCTTCAGCAGCTACCACCCTGATCATCCAGCAGCCATCAACATCGAGGCAAGACCCTCCATCAGGAAAAAGATTATAACTCGCTGAAAGCTCAAATATTGGTTAGCATTTTTTAGCAACAAATTATTTTTGAATTAAGGTATGCACATTTTTTTTAGACATAATGCTATTGCACAATTAATAGACTACAGTATCATGTAAACACAACTTTTATATTCACTGGGAAACCAAAAAATTCATGTGACTCACTTTATTCAGATATTTGCGTTATTGCTGTAGTCTCAAACCAAACTCTCAATATCTCTGAGGTATTCTGCCTGTATATACATTATATATATATATATATATATATATATATATATATCTTAGGGGTTCTATTGGAAATATATATTTATATGTATAAATTACAATGTACATGTATTTTACTTATATAGGCATTATATGTAGTTTAATGGTTAACATGCTCAGTTACTAACTGAAAGGTTGGTGGTTAGAATCCACCTAGAGATACCTCAGAAGAAAGGCCGGCTATCTACTTCAAAAAATCAGCCGCTGAAAACCCTGTAGAGCACAGTTCTACTCTGACACACGTGCGGTCACCAAGAGTTGGAGTTGACTCAGTGGCAACTGGTTTGGTTTTCTGGTTTGGCGCCTATATTAGACCAAATATCATCCTATGTTTTGTAATTTGTTGTTTTTTAATCCATTGATAGATTTTCTTACTGACTTAGTCTGTTTTTTTTTTATTTATCTCATTATGTAGTATGTATTTTGGAAGTTGCCTTAAAAATTTTTGTAGAAAAGCAGTGTTAAACAAGAAAATATTTTACAGATGCCAGTGTACTTTATATGTATATGTTATTGTATAAAAAAAAAAAAAAAACCATATCCATAGAGTGGATTCTGACTCACAGCGACCCATAGGACGGAGTAGAACTGCCCCATAAGGTTTCCAGGAGCACCTGGTGGATTTGAACTGCCGACCTTTTGGTTAGCAGCTGTAGCTCTTAACCACTACGCCATCATGTTTTCCATTATTGTATAAAAGAACACTTAATATAAATGCTGAGTAAAGTACCTAGTGAGTTTATCTTAAGCAGAGTTAGGTTTTAGAGGGAATTGAGATTATGAAAGTCAAATACTTTCAGAAGAAAAAGCAGCAAATGGTGTTTGAAAAATAATGGGTAATTCAGAGAGATTTGCTACAATATTTTCTCTCTCTCCCCCTGTGATTTATCTGATAAGTATAACGTTTGTTAAAGACAATTTTATTTTCATGCGAAATATATTTTTTTCCTTGAGCACAAAAGTAGACTATTTGATTCAAGCAACAAGTCTAATCCCATCCTGACATCTTACCTCAGAAGTTCCACCTGGAAACAGGCCACAGAGCAACCGGGTCTGATGAGACATCAACCACCTTGACAGCAAAGCACCTGATGACCCTCACTCTTCTCTGCCACAAGATGTCCAAAAGAAATGACTCCTGGAAAAGAAAAAGAAAGAAATACAAAGTCACTTCCCTCAGCCTACTTGGAAATAGAGGAATCTTTCCTGAGGAAAGATTTATTTCCCCAAGTGGAGAAAAGAGAGGGAGTGGGATTTAAAGTACGTGTTTTCTGGGAGAATCACTGCTGTGGAAAACTATGAATGTGTATGTGTGTGAGAATGTGCGTGGAAGGGTAGGATTCCCCTGCCCCCATCTTGCTCACTGGTGACCCCATGTCCCCGCCATGTGGCAGACAGCGTGCTGTTGTTCACTGAAAGCGGAAGCAGGCTACTTCTTACCCATGGGCTCAATGAGGTCGATGCTCCCACACGGCCTGTGTGGCTCGGCCTCAGTGATCTGCTGTGGACAACAGCCCATGACTTCAGATGGATGGAGTAATTGTCGCATTATAAATGGAAGAGCAAGACTCTGACACGTGAGGAGGGGATAGGATGTGGAACACGGGGGCACAAAGAGCACTTGAAGCTGAGTGGGGTGTCCTGATAAGCGTGGGGGTGTCGCCCCCTGGCAGAAAGGCACCAGAGGGCAAACACTGCCTCCTCCACAGGCCCATGGAGCACCGATCCTCACGGTCTAAAGCAACGCCACCAAAACTCCTCACCCACATTCACTGCTTGAGTTATTCTCCCCATAGGTCCCATGTTCTGTTGTACACAAAGTATGTTAAAGTAATGCTTGGTTTACTTTCCCATTTTAATTATTCAAAGAACAGCTGATTGGACGCCATGCAGTGGGAGAGCTGACGGATGAGATAACCAACATCAGTGCTCCGAGGTATAATTCCACGCCAAAGCAAAGGAACGTGGCATTTTTGTTAACCTGTCTATTCCTCTATGAATGGACATTCAGGTTAGATCTTGCTTTTTTTTTTATTATAAACGTTACTGAAATGAATATGCTTGTGAATTTCTCTTTGTGCATAACTGCAAAAGTCCTCCCCTCCAGGATAAATATAAAAACATGAAGTTGCTGGATCCTGTGATATGTGGATTTTAAGCTTTCCTGGATACATATTACCAAGTTGCTCTCCAAAATGTCTATCCTAATTTATGCTCCCACTAGAAGTGTAATGGGACCTCTGTTTCACATTTTCAACAATACTTAGTGTTTCCAGACTTCTCAACTTTGTGGTGTTTACTTTATCCTTTATCAGAGGGAATTTTTAAATTTTAAATTGCATTATGGTATTTTTTTTTAAAAGAAGAGAAAATAACAAATGTATTTGTAAACCCATTTCTGTCCAGTCAATTCCCACTCATGTGATGGCCCATGTGTTACAGAGAACTGCTCCATGGGGTTTTCTTGGCTGTAACCTCTATGGAAGCAGATCGCCCGTCCTTCCTTTCATGGAGACACTGAGTGCATTCAAACAGCCAACTTTCGGATTAATAGACAAGCACAAACCCTTTTTGCCACCAAGGGGCCTAATGCATTTGTACTGGCTTGTATATCCATAAAGAACATTCTTGAAAGGCTAAAGAAGTAGTTAATTATAGAGGTTACCAGTTGAGGGGATGGAACTGTGCCAGTAAGGATGGGATGGGGGGAACCATTTCCTCAACTTTTTAGAATGGAAAATGCAACAGTAGACACAGTAGTAGAATGAGCCCCTGTATCTGTCACCCAGCTTTAACAAAAATCAACTCATGACTAATCCTGTTTCCTTTATACTCCCCACTCACCCACTCCCAGATTATTTTGCAGCAAATCCAAGACATCGTACCATTTCCACTATAAATATTTCAGAATCCTTTTCTAAAACATGAAGACTCTTTAAAAAAACAAAACAAAACACAGTATCATTATCAAACTTAAAATAACAATCCCTCAATATCCTCAGATTCCTAGTCAATGTTTCCATGTTCCTGCCTCGTAATTTTCCTTTAACAGTGTGTTTGTTTGAATCAGAACCTAAAGAAGATCTGGACATTGTAATTGGGTCATACCAAACCCCGTTACCTTTGAGTGGATTCCGACTCATAGCGACCCTATAGGAGAGGGTAGAATATCCCTGTAGGGTTTCCAAGGCTGTAATCTTCACAGAAGCAGACTGCCACATCTTTCTCCCATGGAGCCACTGGTGAGTTTGAACAGACAACCTTTCAGTTAGCAGCAGCACACTTGACCAGTGGGCCACCAGGGCTCCCTTAAATGACATTCCCCTTCCGGATCTTTTTTTACCCTTGTTTTTTTTTTTAAGCAAAATCAGATGTGTGCTGGACAGCTACCCACAGTCTGAAAAAATGGTAAATGAGATGGTCTCTATGCTTATTATTTTCCTCAAAGCTAGCTTTTTTAAAAAAAAACACACAAACAAGGGCACTTTAAGAAGGACACTGCACAGGGGACCTATGAGCCTGAGAACAAGTTCTGAACAAGAACTGCACTGTGGCAACTTAGCTGATGACGGTGCTGGAAGGGGTGCAGCCTGAGAGGGACGACCCAGACGGCCGCCTGGGATGAGAGCCACCGGGGGTTGGGCGGGACCAAGAAAGTGCTGTGCAACTGTGTTAGGATGAAGCCTGTTCTTCCTTCTGAGGTGTGCTGTAAGGTGCCCACTCCACCCAAAAAAAAAAAAACAGCCCTTCAAGAAAGGACCAGCTAGTACCTTCTAGCACTGACGGCAGCAAATGGCCCTGGTGTTGAGTTGGCCGTTTTGAAGAAGGGGGCACAAATACCCTGTGATCCCCCTTGTGGGAAGAATCTAGACGAGTCAAGTGCATAGAGACCCAAGCAGATTCGAGGGTACCAGATTTCAAGGAGGGGAGGAAGAGAAGTTATTGCTTAATTTAAAGGGTGCTGCATTTCTCTCTGGGGACCTGATGGCACAGTGGTTAAACGTTTGGCTGTTAACCCAAAGGTAAGCAGTTCAAATCCACCAGCAGCTGCTCGGAAACCCTATGGGGCAGTTCTACTCTGTCCTGTAGGGTCGCTATGCGTTGGAATCGACTTGATGGCAATGGGTTTGGTGTTTGAATTTCTGTTTGGGGTGATGGAAAAGTTTTGGAGGTAAATAGTAGCAATGGCTGTACAACATGGTGAATGTAATTAGCATCACTGAATTACACACTTAAAAACGGTTAAAATGGTAAATTTTGCTACATATATATTTGTTGTCATTGTTGTTTGCCATTGAGAGGATTTTCCACTCCTTGTGACCCCAGATGACGGCGTAGAACTGCTGCATAGGGTTTTCTAGGCTATAATCTTTAGGGAAGTAGGTTACCATGTCTTTGCTCTTGCAGAGCTGCTGGGCAGGTTCAAACTACCAACCTTTCAGTTAGCAGCCAGGCATTTAACCACTGTGTCACTAGGGCTCCTTATATATATTTCACCACAATAAAATTTAAAAAGAAGAAGAAGCAGGGAAGGGGCTGGGAGAGAGTGGAGTCCAGGCCTAGGCCAGCCCCCGCCCCTCCCCAGTTCTCTGCCCCTCCCACAGCTGGCCATGGAGGATTCTGGGACAGTGTCCTGCCCTTTGGCCCCAGTGAGAACTGAAGGAGGGGGAGGATAAAAGCTTAGACAGTGCTTCATAAAACAAAGAAACATGCAGCCTACTTTCCTATTTTAAATACAGAACAATTGAATTATGTCATAAAGCCAGTTACCCCAGGGGCTGCTATCTATGAAGAGGTCCGTGTTGGTTTTTAAGCACTGGTTATTTGGCTGACTATAACCAGACTGAGCTCCCCAACCCTACCCATAAAACTGACAACATATATAGATGTAGCTTAAAAGCTTGCTTTAGAAACTCTCTTCTAGGATCAAGAGAAAAATAGAAAAAAAGAAGGGTAATTAATGGCTTAATATGTTTGTTTGTTGCTTTAAAAAAAATAAAACAGCAGCCCCTTGTCTCTGGGCCTGGATCCTGTGCGTCAGGAAGCGCCCCCAGCCTCTGCGTCCTGCAGGAGCCCAGGAATAGCCCTGGCCCCGTCATCTTGTCCCAGGAGTGGGAATTCTGGTCTTAAGAGGCAAACACTGGGACTAACTTCCTGCAGCCCACGCAGGACACACCCCAACTTTGTGGTCCACTAGAGCCCTCAGATCCTTTTCTATGAACTTCAGGGAAGCCGAGTCTCACCCTTCCTGCACTTGACATTTTTGGAAAAAACCTGTTTTGAGTGCATTTCCCTGCATTTTCATAAAAGTAAAGTGGAATAAGGCATGAGTCTGGGGTCTTTGAAACACTGACTAAAGGCATCAGGTTTCCCTATTTAACTGAGGGCTGTTGCCTCATTTGGAATGCCAGCCAAAAAGTTTTCTACAAACTCCCTTGAAGTCTGGCATTTGCTTCTGAGCGCTTTTTTCTCCTGCATGCCCCCAATGCTGAGTTCTGATTCCTGCCCCCTCCAAGAATGTTCAGTTAAGAGAGATGCAGGCAGGCTCTGGGGTCTGGAGACCAAGTCACCAAGTTGCAGCTTACACAGGTGCCAAAACAATCACGTCATCCAAGATCGCACGAGGACTGCCAGGAGACACTTAAAGGCCTGTCATTCCTCCCAGGACAGGTGAGGGTCTGGGTCCACACCTGGAGCTCCTCCCTGTCCCCTCTGCCATCAGTAGCTAGGACCTCACTGATAATCATGTTCTTGAGACAATGGCTTAAGTAATTAGTAATGTTTACCCTCATTGGGGAATCTCAGCACATCAAAAGATGCTGAGAAATCCAAAATTCACCTAGAGTCAGAATTAATCACTTTGTCTAGCTCAACAAAGGCTCTCTTGCTTTGCTAATAATCCCAAATGAGGTAGCAACCCTCAGTGACAGGAAATCTGGTGCCTTTAGGAGTCCTGGTGTCGCAATGGTTAAAGTGCTCAACTGCTAACCGAAAGGTCAGTGGTTTGAAACCATTAGCAGCTCGGAGGAAGAAAGGTGTAGCAGTTTGCTCCCTTAAAGGTTTATAGCCGGAAACCTTATACGGCCGATATGAATCAGAATCAACTCGAAAGCATTGAGTTGGTGCCTTTAATTAATGTTTCAAAGAGCCCAGATATGCTCTTTATTAGCTTTATTTTTATGAAAATGCGGGGAGATGCATACAGAGTAGCTACTTTCCAAACCTTTCAGGTGTAGAGGGTGAGACCTGACTTCCCTGAAGTTCATTGGAAAAGGATCTGGGGGCTCTAGTGGACCACAAGGTCCGGGTGCATCCTGCCTGGGCTGCAGGAAGTTAGTCCCAGTGTCAGCCTTCAAAGGTTACACAGTGGCCTTAGCACTTCCCTGCCCCCACCTGGCCTCTGGATCACTGTTGATGCCCCCTCCCCCAGCACAGCTGCCTCAGCCTTTCTGGGTGGCACCTGGAGCCAGCCTCCTTCCAGCCTGCCCTCCGCTGACTTCCTGATCCCAGATTGCCTCTCACAGGGCTCCCTGCCATGGGTGCTTCTGTTCCTGCCTCTGCAGCCTCCTGACAGACTTTAAGCCTTGTCCTTCCACCTCACCTTCCCCACCTTCCAGAGCCTCCAGCCAGCCCTGCTCCATGGCCGAAGACCCCAAATCAAGGTCATTGGGCTAAGTTGGGCCCTGGAGTCCTGTGTCCACTCACTTTGCAGACCTCAACTCAAGTTTATTGGGTCAGGTCAGCCCCAGCATCCTGTGTCCACTCTCTGCAAGTCTCAACTCAAGGTCATCGGGCCAGGTCAGTGCAGGGTCCTGTGTCCATTCACTCTGCAGGCTGCAACTCAAGGTCATCCATCGGGCCAGGTCGGGTCCTGTGTGTGGAGGAAGGGAGATGGAATGTGTCGCTGAGTTAGTATAATCCCAGCTGCACCGCCATCTGAAAGGACTTAACCACCTCTCAGTCCACTAGGAAGTGAGAGAGCAGGATGGAGGGGTTTGGAAGCCACTCCGTTCAGTTCCACGGTATTTGGGGCAGAGTGTGTGTCCCATGCCAGGGACGAGTAAGACACCTAGCCCCCAGACAGCCCATCCTGTGGAAAGCGAACAGGGAGCTGGGGTTTCGCTCGGGCTCAGGAAGCATCGGGATTTCTAAATGGCTGGCAACGAGAAACCTCAGTCGCATCTTCAACTCTTCCATCCTCGTCTGCAGTCAGTCGCCAAGTACATCCAATCTGCCTTCAAAACTTCTCTTGAAGACTGGAGAAACTCCGAGAGTATGGCCCCCGGACATCTTTTTAGCTCAGTAATGAAGTCACTCCCGAGGTTCACCATTCAGCCAAATGTTAGACAGCCCCATAAAACAAAACGAGACTAATGGGACACAATAGTCCAGGGGCTGGGACGAGAAGGCAGGAGGGGACAGGAAAGATGGTAATGGGGAACCCAAGGTCGAGAAGGGAGAGTGTTGACATGTCGTGGGGTTGGCAACCAGTGTCACAAAACAATGTGTGTACTAACTGCTTAATGAGAAGCTAGTTCGTTCTGTAAACCTTCGTCTAAAGTACAATTAAAAAAAATGTCTCTTGAGTAAGATCTTCACTCTTGCTCCCAACTGGTCTGGCCCTATTCCAGGTGTCCCTGGGCATCTTGCATGGTGTCCTGTGCTGGCTTCCAGCCTCCAGTCTCTCCCCTCGCCCACCGACCCGCCCTCCAAGAGACCTTGCTA
Organism: Trichechus manatus latirostris; assembly: GCF_000243295.1. NCBI lineage: Eukaryota > Metazoa > Chordata > Mammalia > Sirenia > Trichechidae > Trichechus > Trichechus manatus. The sequence continues at coordinate 425,322 of NW_004444137.1, read as the reverse complement.
ACTCGAAACTCTGACCAGGCTCTCCCTGGCTCCCTGTCACTGCAGATCAAGCACCAACCTCCTTTCCTTGGTGCATTTGGCCTTTGGTGATCTGGTCTTGCCTGACTCCCCAGCCTCACTGCAAGTTGTTCCTGTCCTCCCACCCCTTCATACTCAGGCAGTCTTGCTTTACGCGCACCTTTCCAGTTACGCCAAGCTGTTTTGTACATTTGGGTCTTTGCCCAGGCTTTTCTCCAGCCCAGGACTAAGGGCAAGCAGCAGGGGTGTTAAATGTTGGGAGGTGTCACCCTCGGGGTTGCACAAGTGCCAACCCTGCTGTTGCAGGACCCTTAAACCCTGCACCCTCGGTGCCTCATTTACCTGTCCCAGGTCTCAGCCTTGCCTTTCTCTCACCTGGTGGGCCCAGTCCTGTGCAGGTGTTAGGTTTCTGCCCAACGGCCCCTTCCTCCAGGAGCCCACCCAGACTTTCCTGGGCTCCAAGAGGGTTTCCCCAGCTCCCTGATGGGGTGAGGGCTGCAGATGAACAGCAGGGGCACAGCATCACATCTGCAGCACGCTAATCCTACTGAGGCTCACTGTTTGCCTGCTTTGTTTCTCTCCTGTGGGCTTAGCCAGCTGCAGCTAATCCTTCTGTTTTTATGAAGTCCGGGGTTAAAGAGCCCACTCTTTAGATATTGTTGGGAAAGATGTGCCTCACTTGAGTGAACCTCAAATGGCAGTTAAACACAAGATCCCAGAGCACCGAGAGGGTGCAGATTGCTCCTGCCTGGGTGCCCTGCATAGTAATAGCAGACAGTTCCAGATGTTTCCTGGGTGCTAGGAGCTGGGCTAAGTGTTTCCCACATATTAACTCCTTTTTTCCTCTCCATACCCTGTGTGGGCCATGTTATTACGGTCATCTCCATTTTACAGATGGGAAAACTGAGGCACAGAGAGACTAAGTAACTTGCCCAAGGTCGAACAGCATGTAAGCCACTGAACTGATATCAGACCTGGCAGCCTGGCCCTGAAGTCCATGTTATTCCTGGCAGCCTCTGCTGCCTCTCATTTGACATGTGCAGAGCTGCAAAGAGACTAGAACCCAGCCCATGCACAGACAGGGGTGCTCACTTCCCTGGGTTAGGGCTCTGAGGTCCCTGTGAACAGGCAGGTGCCATTTTCCTGGACTCTGTTAGCCCCTGGGTTCTAATCAGCTGATCAGATTAGCCACGGAGTCAGCAAGCCTCCAAGACCTGAAACAAGGACGAGTAAATTTACACTGAATAGCTGGGCTGTAAAAAGGAATCTGGGTGTTTCCTTCAGCCAATTGAGTATGGGTATCTCTAGGTAAGTAACAAAGGTTGGTACCTGAGGGGCATTGGCTACTTGTAGGGGATGCAAGGGATGAGTCCAAGCTGTTTTGCATCTAGTCTGGTGGACACTCACAAATATTTGTCCACTGGATGTGAGATCTTATCTTCATTAGTCCAGCCAAGTCCTCTATCTTTCCATTGCTGTGACTGGCCCAATAGCCTAGAAAGGTCTAGGTGAACCCATTTCTGACCCTCAGCTTGGCAGGCAGCCTAAAGAGCTTAAAAAAAAGAAAAAAGCTGCCATAAAGTTGATTCCAACTCAAAGTGACCCTATAGGACAGAGTAGAACTGCCCATAGGGTTTCCAAGAAGCAGCTGGTAGATTCAAACTGCTGACCTTTTGGTTAGCGTAACCGCTGCGCCACAACTCAAAATAACATGAAAGTATTGTGAGCCTTTCAAAAATATTTATACTTCCCATTGCATCTTGTTTGTGACTGGAATCCCCAATCTTCGTCTTGACCTCAATCTCGACAAGGTCACCCATTTGTCTTTGATCACCTCTTAGCTACAATTTTCACCTGTGGATCCAACTAGAAATTGTATAAAACAAGGTCGAAAGGCGAAATCTCGGTCTAGGATCGCTAACGTTCTCAGTGACTGCTGCTCTTCAGTGTGGTCAGTTCTCCTTCTCTCCTGCACTGGGCTCCTGCTCTGGACCACAGAACCTTCCCGAACCTTCTCCATGGCCACCCATCTGCCTGGTGCCTGCCTCTTGCACCATTAACTACTTCAACTTGTTCCCCGTTCTGGCTCATCCTGGACAGTCCTCTCATCACCTGCATCGTTGTTAGTTGCCATCAAGTCAGCTCCAACGCTTGCGAACTCCACGTATAATGAAACAAAACATTGCCTGGTCCTGCACCATCTTCACGTTCGCTGTTAGTTTAAGTCCGTTGTTTTGGCTATTGTGTTGATCCATCTCTTCGAGGGTTTCCCTCATTTTCACTGACCCTCTACCAAACATTTTCTAGCAATTAGTCTTTCCTGATGACGTGTCCAAAGTAAGCGACCCAAAGTCTCATTATCCTCTCTTCTAAGGCGCATTCTGTCTTCCTAGATGCCACTGGGTGGGTTTGAAGTGCCAACATTTCTGCTAGTAGTTGAACATTAACCATTCCCACCACCTGGGGACTATCTTTGCAGACCCAAGTTAAACCCACCTTGTGTCACAGGCCTTGTGATACTGGGATACACTTTTCTTCTTACAGCCACTGGCAGCCCCAGAGGTGGCTTCTGGAAGGGCAAGACTGGGCAACTCTATGGTTAAGATAATCCTAAAACACAGTCTTTCCTAATAACCCAAGGGGCTCTGGTACCCATGATTTTATTTAACATCATTCTCGAACTATTTATGTTTTCAGCCACAGCTTTTTCTTGGTGTAACAACATTCATAAATTTACCGTCTAGTATAGAACAATGAAGGTATCCTAAACAATATGGCTTGCAATCCACAAGGTTGTCCACTGGTTGTTATATTTCAGGACCTGTGAATATGCTGTGCTCACTGCATTCTGCTTCTCCTGGTCTTCTGGACTCCTCACACCCTCCCCACACTCCTGCTTTTCCAGGCTGGAGCCCAAATCTTAGGGTCCTTTGTGTATGGCATCTACCCTCCCCAAGCCTGTCCTTCCAATCACTCATTGACTCTTCTCAGGGTGTGGACCACCTCCTCCATCATTAGTCAGCCCCTGACCTCTGTCTCTGGCTGGGCTAGACCTTCTTAGGTGCAGTCCAGGCCAGCCCAGGTCCCATTGGAGCCCCTGCACTGAGGTCTTGGCCAGCTTCAGCTGTCTTCGTGCCAGTCATCACTCCACAGCCAAGACACCAAGACCCGCCATGACTGTGTCTCAGCTGGCAAGCCAACTATCCACCTCCTTGCTTTTCTCAGAGACTCGTTGTTCTCATTTACAATAAAAACTCAAATGTCCTTTAGCTTTATGTCTTTTATTTGCTTTTAAAATTTTTTTTGTTTGGGGTTTTCTTTTGTCTTTTCATTCGTGGCCTCTTTCTGCTTTGCTAGAGAAGAGAGCCCAGATGTGTGGTCTTGGAGCCATTGCTCCCAATTCTGCATGCCCTCTCTGTATCAGAATTACACATTACAATCCCTCCCACTAACATTAAGGTCAGGCTTGGCTGTGTGACTTGCCTTCACCAATCAAAGATGTGCAGATGTGACATTGCTTGCTTCCTCTCACATTCCTGCACTTCTATGAACTATCAGGAGTAAAGCTTCACCGAAGTATCCTCTTCAAACACCTGAGCTCCACTACAAACACCTGAGCCCCACTCACAGCCTGGGACAGAGCTATCCCAGCCAACCCCCAGACCCATGAGTGGGAAAATAAATGTTGCTGTTTGCCAGTGGGTTTGGGGGTGATTTGTTACACAACATTATTGCAACGATAGCTGACTTTGTTTTGTTAGTTGCCATCAATTTGGCTCTGACTCATGAAGACTTACGTATAACAGAATGACACATTGCCCAGTCCTGTGCCATCTTCATGATAATTGGTAGGTTTTGAATCCACTATTGTGGCTATTATGTTAGTCCATCTCATTGAGAGTCTCCCTCATTTTTGTTGATCCTCAGCTTTACCAACCATGATGTCCTTTTCTAGTGATTGATCTTTTCTGATGCTATGTCCAAAGTAAGCCAGTTTAAGTCTCACCATCCTTGCTTCTAAGGAATATTCTGGTTGTATAGCTGACTAATACAGGTCAATTCGCTTAACTTCTCTGGGCTTTCATTTCCTCATGTGTAAAAACGAGACCATTGGATTATAGTCAATGGTTCTCTACCTTTCTTTTACCCCTACTCAACTGAGGGTTGCTGCACATACCCATCCATAACAGAGACCAAACTTGGCAGAGTCAAACACTGAAAAGCACTAAAGAATGAGAAAGATTGGAAATGGTCATCATCACTGTAAGGATTATTGGGGGCGGGTCTTGGAGACACTTGTTTCAGTAGAAACTTGAGCAGAAATCTCAATGCAGGGCTGAAGGGTAAATAGAGGTGAGGAAGTGGTGGTGGGGGGTCCTCTCTCAGGCCACTTGGCTGGGAAGGGAAGAATGGAGTGGAGTTTTACAAGGTGGGACATACAGTCAAAGAAGAGATGGTTGGTTGGTTTGTTGGCTGGCTGACTTGGAGAGTATCGAATCTGCAAAGAAACATTTATAGCATCATAGTCAAGGGAAGATGAGGGTAAGGACCTGGATGTGAGTGGGCAGGAAACAAGAGGTCTGGTCCATGAGATGGAGTAGAGTAAGAGTTAGCAGGATTTACTTACTGATCTGATATGCATCGTTTACACTTCAAATTCTCAAGCCTGAGGGCAAAGTAAGTGTCAAACAATGAAACAAGGACTACATGAAAAATAGAACTGTGCTGTTACTGTTCAGTCAGAGAATAAACGTAAATATTATCTTGAGAAAATTTGAAAAATTTCTGAAAAGCGAATTGAGTTTAAAGCTTGATTTATACAGCACTTTTCAATAAATAGATTTTCTTTAATTTTTAAACACCAACAACTAAGAGGTAAACAGTTGCCACCACTAGACTAATAATATATGTTGATATAGGGTTTACCAGTCACAAAATATTTGTGCCCCCTTCTCAAGGAACAGAGGAAGGGTGACTATCTCCATCTTACTCAAGGGAAATCGAGGCTCAGGAGGTGGCTGACATTTCTGAGCTCCTTCTGGAAAGAAAATCCACACTCTTCATCTCAACTGCCTTCCTCCCCATTTACTTCAAACCCTGCTGTCTTCTGGTATCTGCCTGGGCACACCACTGGCAACCATCTCCAACATCACCAAAGATGTCTTAGTTGTTAAATCCAATAGGCATTTTTCAGCTCTCATCTTATATGCTCAAGGTCAAAAGCTACCTCATGGTATAAATCCAGGGTCATACAAAATGAAGCCAGCTCTCCTCACCACATTTCTGGATATCCTATAAATATGTTAAAAAAAACTAAACTACACTAAACTGAAAGCTGTGAGCTGTCCTTTGTAACATCTACCCAATTATTGTTATGTCTAAATTATTTGTTATTTAATAATAATGATCGATAACATTTATTGAACACTAACTGTGCAGTCAGGCACTGCTCCAAGTCTGTTTTAACTCACTTAATCCTCCCAACAAGCTAGGAAGTAAGTACTATTGTTATCCCTACTTTACAGATGGGGCACTGAGACACGGAAACCTTATATAACTTGCCTGAGGCCACAAGGCTAGCCAGGATTTGAAACTAGGAAATCTAGTTCCAAAGCTTGAACTCTGGACCATTACACAAAGCGTGGTGGGTTTTTAAAGCAGGGCTTTGAACTGGTTCTGCCCAGTCCAGTCATGGCCAAGGAAGCAACACTGGGACAGACCCGAATTTTTAAAATTTGGGTGAACGGGAATGATAACTGAACAGGAAAAGTTACAGGTCGAAGTGCTGCTGGAAACTTAATCTCCCTCTTAGAAAACAAGGGCAGTGTACACATTGCATAGCAACCAAATCTCCGGCCGATCAGTTTTTGAGCAGAGTTGGAAATGGCTGTGCCCCGCTCAAAGATGGTGGCCTACTTCGTGACTTTGAACGTGTATCGATCTCCACAGCCCTTCCAATAATCCAGTCTTCTGCATCAGGCTTCTGATGCTCACTCCGCCTCTTTCAAGTCTTCCATTCCAGGGCTTTGACCCATAATTTTTCCCGTTCCGGTTGTCATTCTGGTTCACCCAAATTTAAAACATTCAGCTCTGTTCTGATTTCGCTTCGTCAGCCATGACTGAACCAGGCAGAACTGATTCGTAGCCCTGTTTTAAAGGCAGTGTTGATAAACTGAGTGGTGCGGACGGTTAACATGCTCAGCTGCCAGCAGAAAGGTTGGTGCCTCAGAAGGAAGGCTTGACGATTTAATTCCAGAAATTCAGCCACTAAAAACCCTACAGAGCGCAGTTCCTCTCTGACACGCACGGGGTCACCATGAGTCGAAGACGACTTGGTGGCAGCTGGCTTTACTCTTTGATGACCTAATGCTGCTAAAGTGCTGGAGAGGGGTTTACTTTCCTAAATGGCTTTAACAGTCACTTTGCACTTCCGTTTTGTTTAGCAACCCTGTTCCTCATAAACAATGCCGGGATAAACTTCAACTCACAGCCCCTCCCAGTCTGAATTTGAAGACAAAATCTTTGATTAAAATCCAGAGTGTGATTCAATAGAATTTTGTGTTCTACAGCAAGTGGGGGTGGTGTTGGTTGCAGTCGTTTGCAGCCAGAAATGAATGGAAATTCTCTCAGACACTATTCACAGCAGCAAACAACAATTCACATGTATTGCTCATCTGGATATGCCAAGCATGCGCCGCATGAAATCTGATACACTAGCTCTTTTAATTTACTTTGCTTCAACAGATAAATGAGTGCCTATGGCCCAATCGAAATGCCGAGTGCACCCAGGCATCACACCAGGCACTGCTGGCTAACACAGAGGAAGGTCAGCCCTGCTTTGGGGGAGCTCTCCTCCTTAGGCGAAAGAGAGCTGCGCAATGTGCAGGGTGGGTGATGAGGGGGCGGGCGGGGGCGGCTGTGGTGGAGGCAGAGGAGCTTCCTGGAGAAGCTCTTACCTGACTGGAGCGGGAAGGAGATTGGCGAAGGGCCGCTGGCGGTATACAGTGCAGTGCGTGGAGGGAGTTAGCTAGTCCAGTGCCAGGTGCTTGGCAAGCGCGCGGTGGGAGCAGGTGAGCCTGCACAGGTGAAAGGACCAGCTCAGAGAGGGGATGTTCCCTGAGTGGGGAGCTCTTGGGGGAGCTGCTTGCAGGGAGCGCAAGGTAAGGCAGCGGTCAGGCAGGGCACACTCCAGACGGCCATTCTGGCTGCAGACAGATTCAAGTGCACAGGCTGGAGCAGGAGGCCAGTAGGGAGCCATTCCCTGAGGCCTGGAACCACAGCAGCCCATAGGGAGGACACGAGGGCACGCAGGAGGCAGGGCAGATGAAACTGTGGATTGGCTGCCTGGTGAGGGAGAGAAAGGAGCCAGCTCCCAGGGACCTGGGCTGGGTGGGCAAGGTGGCATTTGCTGGGAGGCAGGTACTGCTGGCTGTCTGTCACTGTCTTAGTCATCTGGTGTTGCTATAACAGAAATACCACAAGTGGACAGCTTCAACAAAGAGAAATTTATTGTCTCACAGTCTAGTAGGTTACAAGTCCAAATTCAGGACTTCAGCTCCAGAGGAAGGCTTTCTCTCTCAGTCGGCTCTGGAGGAAGGTCCTTTTGATGAATTAGTCTTCCCTTGGTCTGGGAGCATCTCAGTACAGGAACCTCAGGTCCAAAGGATGCACTGTGCTCCCAGCACTGCTTTCTTGGTGGTATGAGGTTCCCGAGTGTCTCTGCTTGCTTCTCTCTTTTATATCTCAAAAGAGATTGGCTTAAGACACTGTCTAATCTTGTAGACCTCATCAATATAATTGACGCTAATCCATCTTATTACATCATAGTGATCAAGTTTACAACCCATAAGGAAATTACATCAGGTTACAAAATGGTACACAATCATACAATACTGGGAATCATGACCCAGCGAAGCTGACAGATATTTTGGGGGGACACAATTCAATCCATGACACTCATCAAGGAGGAAACTAGCAAGGGGGAGTGACTTGCCCGAGGGGACCTTTGGGAAAATCGGGTCTTCCCCTAAACTAAAGCCCAATCCACACTTCTCTGGAGAACTTCCCAATTTCCTTTCTCTAACCCAAACGCATTGCCATCGAGTCATTTCTGATTCATAGGGACGCTATAGGACAAAGTAGAACTGCCTCATACGTTTTCCAAGGCTGTAATCTTTACAAAAGCAGACCGCCACATCTTTCTCTGTCCAAGAGGCTGGTGGGTTCCAACTGCGACCTTTCCGTTAGCAGCCGAGTATTTAACAATTGAGCCACTAGTGCTGCTTTTCCTCTCTCTACTGTCCCTTATCCACCACCTGTCTGTCAATTTGCCGTATTATGGTGGCTGGCATGTTACTGTTATGCTGGAAGCTATGCCACCAGTATTTCAAAACTACCAGCAGGGTCACCCATAGTGGACAGAGCTTCCAGGCTAAGACAGACTAGGAATAAAGGCCTGGTGATCTACTTCTGAAAATTAGCCAATGAAAACCCTATGGATCACAACAGAAGATTATCCAATATAGTGTTGGAAAATGAGCCCCTTAGGTTGGAAGGGGGGGCCCTGGTGGCACAGTGGTTAAGTGCATTGCTGCTAACTGAAGGTCAGTAGTTCAAACCCACCAGCCACTCCACGGGAGAAAGATGTGGCAGTCTGCTTCCATGAAGACTGCAGCCTTGGAAATCCTATGGGACAGTTCTACTCTGCCTACAGGGTCGCTATGAGTCGGAATTGACTCGAGGACAGTGGGTTTTTTGTTTTGTTTAGGTTGAAAGGCAGATACACAAGGGCCACAACAATGGATGAGAGCATACCAAAGACCATGAAGATGGTGCAGGACCAGGCAACATTTCCTTCTGTTGTACTTGGGGTCGCCATGAGTCAGAGCCAACTCAACAGTGGCTAACAACAACAATCTCTTATATTATGGGATGATGCTCTTGATTTCTGTCACTGTTTCTGCACCATAACTCATTGCCATGGAGTCAGTTCCAACTCACAGTAACCCTACAGGACAGAGTAGAACTGCCCAATAGAGTTTCCAAAGAGAGGCTGGTGGATCTGAATTGCTGACCTTTTGGTTAGCAGCCCAGCTCTCAACAGCTATGCCACCAGGGCTCCATAGTTAAAAACCTTAAATGGATAACTGGGTGCACGCTTTTTTCAGGGCCCCCCCAGATCCTATTGATTTGTGAAGGGAGGGAGAGGGTACATGAGATGTTCTCAGCGTCTCAGAGCCTAATGCAAATTACGCGTTTATTGATGACAAGACTGTGCTGGTTAACACTGATCAGGAGAAATAAGTGCTTTCCTTGTGTTATGGACTGAATTGTGTGTTCACCAAAAATAAGTATTAGAAGCCTAACCCCTTTACCTGGGGGTATAATCTTATTTGGGAATAGGGTTTTCTTTGTTATGGTTATGAAGCCATATCAAGTGTAGGGCGTGTCCCAAATCTAATCCCTTTCGAGTTATAAAAAGAGCAGCTTAGACATAGAAATAAGGACACACAAAGGAGGGAAAGATAGATGCCAATGAGGATCGCAAAGGAACTGAGGAACACTAGGATTCCAGAAGCAGAGACGAGGCTCTTCCCCAGAGCCAACAGAGAGCATTCCCTGAGATCCAGTGCCCTGAATGCAGCCTTCTAGCCTCCTGAACTATGAGAACATGTTTTGTTCTGTAAAGCCACCCACTTGGGGTATTTTTGTTCCAATAGAACTAGAAATCTAAGACACCCTGTGACCACAGCCATTTCCACAGGTGGACTTCCACAAATTGCAGGTCTGGACAGACACTCTGGAAATGCAAATTCTTGCAAGCATAGCTGCTGTACTTTTCCTAGAAAACCAGGAGTCCACTCTTGGTTTTATAATGCAGATGTGCATTGATACTCCTCAGGGATGTGGTAGAAATAATTTTGAGTCCTTATTCAGATTAGTTTCAAGTCAGTCCATCCACATTTTACTTTTTGTTTATTGTTGTAGTTAAATGAAGTTTATATTTCAAGTTAGTCTCTCATACAAAATTTTATACATACATTGTCATGTGACCCTAATTGCTCACCGCATTCTGCGACAGCACATTCCTCCTTTCCTCCCCTGATTCCCCATGACCATTCAACCAGCTCCTGACCCTCTCTGCCTTCTCATCTGAGGACAGAAGCTGTGCATTAAGTATCATGTATCTACTTGAGCTAAGAAGAACACTCTTCAGGAGTATCACTTTATGACCCACAGTCCAGTCCAATCCCTGTCTGAAGAGTTGGCCTCGAAAATTGTTTTAGTTCTGGGCTGATAGAGAATCCAGGGGCTGTGCTTTCCGGGGTACCTCCAGTCTCAGTCAGACCATTAAATCTGGTCTTCTTACTAGAATTTGAGTTCTGCACCCCATCCTTCTGTTGCTCCATCAGGGACTCTGTTGTGTTCCTGTCAGGATGTTCATTGGTGGTAGCCGGGCACCATCTAGTTCTTCTGGTCTCAGGCTGATGAAGTCTCTGGTTTATTAGCCCATTCTGTCTCTTGGCCTAATACTTTCCTTGTGTCTTTGGTGTTCTTCATTCTTCTTTACTCCAGGTGGTTGGGACCAATTGATGCATCTTAGATGGCCACTTGCAAGCTTTTAAGACCCCAGACGGCCCTCACCAAAGTGGGATGCAGAACATTTTCTTAATAAACTTTGTTATGCCAATTTACATAGATGTCCCCTGAAAGCATGGTCTCCAGACCTCTACCCCTGTTACTCTGTCTCTCAAGGTATTTGATTGTATTCAGGAAACTTCTTCGCTTTGGTTTAGTCCAGTTGTGCTGAACTCCCCTGTAGTGTGTGCTGTCCTTCCCTTCACCTAAGATGATTCTTATCTACTATCTAGTTAGTGAATAACCCTCACCCTCCCTCCCCACCCCCGTAACCATCAAAGAATGTTTTCTTCTGAATCCACATTTTACTTTTGCTGAGATTGACAGCTTGGAGAGATCAAGTGATTTGAGTGAGGTCATTATGGCTACAAACCCTTACATGTAAGTCTGAGTTATTGTTTCATAAATAATATAAAATATAGAAATAAATACATGCAATGTGAATGGATTTAATCAAATATTACTTTAAAATCCTTAAGCTAATATATTAGGAAAAGAGTCTGCACTAAATTATGTCTTATGACAAAAGGAAGAATTACAATTTAGGAGAACATGGCTCAAATGATAACCCTGAGTGCCACAAGGCAGGTGGCAAAGAAGCTGAAACATAATCAGAGTCAGAGAAAGAAACATTGAAAAAAAAAAAGTGTGCGCCCCTGTTCTTAGCCAATTAATTCAGAAGAATCCATTGCTTTTAGTAATGGTTACAATGAAAGTATTTTTGTTATTGTTGTAACTATCTTCATGAATGGTAATTGTTACAGGTTACTTTACTGTTCTGGCATAAAATAAACGCTGAAAACGAGAAAGTCATTTGAGACCAAATGGACACTGAAGTGATTTTCAACGGGCTTTAATGCTAGATTATCGTCAATACTTGTTAGGCATGATGAGCTGACCTTCTCACATGAGCTTCTTTACTCCAGTGCACTCAGTTTGACCAGTTGGGTCTCCCTCTATTCCCTTCTGTGCTGTCACAGCATTGCCAACTCTTTCTTTCTTGTTTATTTATATTATACTTTGGATGAAGGTTTGCAGAACAAATAGTTTCTCATTAAATAGTACACATATTGCCCTATGACAATGGTTAACAACCCCATGACATGTCAACACTGTCCCTTCTCCACCTTGGGTTCCCTATTACCAGCTTTCCTGTCCCCTCCTGCCTTCTAGTCCTTGTCCTTGCACTGTTGTTCCTCTTTAGTCTCATTTTGTTTTATGGGGCTGTCTAATCTTTGGCTGAAGCGTGAACCTCCTGAGTGACTTCATTACTGAGCTAAAAGGGTGTCCGGGGGCCATACTCTCAGGGTTTCTCCAGTCTCTGTCAGACCAGTAAGTCTGGTCTTTTTTTGTAAGTTAGAATTTTGTTCTACATTTTTCTCCACCTCTGTCTGGGACCCTCTGTTGTGATCCCTGTCAGAATAGTCAGTGGTGGTAGCTGGGCACCATCTAGTTGTACTGGACTCAGACTGGTGGAGGCTGCGGTAGTTGTGGTCCATTAGTCCTTTGGACTAATCTTTCTCCTGTATCTTGTTTTCTTCATTCTCCCTTGCTCCCGAAAGGGTAAGAACAGTGGATATCTCAGATGGCTGCTCACAGGCTTTTAAAACCCCAGACACTACTCACCGAAGTAGAATGTAGAACATTTTCTTTATAAACTTGTGTTATGCCAATTGAGCTAGATATTCCCCAAGACCATACTCCCCACAACCCTCTGCTGAGCAATTCGGTCCCTTGGGGAGTTTGGATGTGTCTATGGAGCTTCCATGACCTTGCCTTGTACAAGTCATGCTTAATGGCAACCCTTTCTGACCACAGGTCTTATGTTCCACTCCATGTGTCTAAGGACAAATGGCGCTCCTCTAAGAGGGGATGACAGTAGTCCCTGTGCTTGGCTATGTGGCCACAGCAGGCAGGACTACATTGGTTTAAGTGAATGAATTCTGTATCAATGAGCTATTGATGCTGAAAATGGTTTTCCCCAAATGTGTCCATGGCTGTGCCTTAGGATTAGGACCTGCAATAGCATACCATCCCCAGATGAGGTGGTTGGAGGCCACCCATGAAGGTAAGACAAGGCCATGCATGTAAGATGGATGCTATTGTGGTTGAATAATAGAAGAAGGTAAATAAAACAAAGTCCCTCTCCACCAGTCCTTTACATGGTTTCATTCTGCCTGGAGCTTCATGATTGACTCGAGTGACCATTTAGACTCAGGTCTAGTCAGAACATGCCGATGAGTTATGGTTGAACATGGTACATATGCCATGCTGTCTTACATCTTTAATCTGTTTCTTATTTTATATAAGAATTTGAAGAATGAATTATTTATCTATTACTTATTATCTGGGATTCACAGCTGTTTTTTGAGGGGAAACCTGGGAGGTGAATTCACCCCCATCAGCCAATACCACCAGCCTAGCCCTTGGCCAGGAATTTCATTTTCTCTGATGCCCAGAGCAGGAAACAATCACCAGCTCTTTCCAAGTAAGTCTAATACTCTCTGAAATTAGATTTTCTTTAGTTGCAAGGACTCTAGGTTATTTTGGTAGTATGAGTGTGTGTGCAGGTATGTGTGTGTATGTGTGTATGTTTATAGTGTGTGTGTGTATATGTGTGTATTTAAGTATGTGTATAGTGTGTGTGTGCACATATGTGTGTATGTAAATAGTGTGTGCATGTATGTGTGTGTGTCCATAGTGTGTGTACATGTATGTGTGTATGGGTGTATGTGTATAGTGTGTGCATATATGTGTGTGTACATGTGCATAGTGTGCATGTATGTGTATAGTGTGTGTGTGCATGTGTAGATTGAGGCAACTGGTGTTAGTTTTCCTGTCCAGTTGTATTAACAATGACATGAAATTCCTTAACTAGAATTTCCAAATCTCCAGCTGTGAGGTGGCCTTCTTCCACTGTTAATTATTTTGCCACCAAAAAAGACACGACTGGGGAATAAGGTCCATAGGAGAGATTTTAGTTAATAGTTTCTTCTACCCTTGACTAATTCTGTCCTCTTCCCATTCCCCTCTCCCAAACCACTGGTTTTCTGATCCTTTCCCAGATTTTAGTGTATTGAGTTCAAACATGTGAATGGGACCACCAGCTTAGATACCACGAGGGAAGGTGCCACTGAAGGTTTCCCACCAATAAGGTCACCTTCCGGAGATGACATCTATCACCAGAGTTTTTTTCCAGTGTGACTTAATGGAGCATTTGGGACAGTCCCGCCATTGAGCACAAACATGATCCCAATTGGCTGATACTCATTACTTCAAAAAGGAGAACCAGATACATTTTCCTAAACTGCCTTTCAGAAGTCATGCCATTCCAAGAGCTTCACTGTACTCATTCATCTGGAAAGCCTCCTTCTCTATGCACAGCCTCCTCTGCCACCATCCCCCACATTCATATGTGTTCTCTGGCAGGCCTGGAAGGATGGCTCAATGGAAATTGAAGATGGTGGGGGGAGATGACAAAAACCTACCCACTGACTACTTGGAAGATAGACATGGTCAGGTGGGTCCCTATGTCTCCATGACTCAGCTGTGCTTTCTTGAACAGGTACAGGTCATGTAGGCTCCTCAGGTGGTCACAGACAGGAAGATGATGATGAGGAGGCAGGTGCTTTACTGCTGTCCCTTTGAAATGTATTGCAAAGCATGAAGAAGACCAGAATCAGAGTGGCTACGAAGAACCCCAGGTCTGTCGTAGATTAAGCCACAGAAAGATGGCTTCTCCTCATCACCACTGCCAGAGCTAGCCAGCCCATGGTAATGAGGTCTTGCACCCCAGAACTACATCCATCAGTCCAAGGAGCTCTTGCCATGTGAACTGGCCTCTTCATCCACCAAGCCTGGCTCAGCAAGCAGGATAGGCCCAGCACAAAGACCATCCTACGTAACAACCAGCTCACTGAGCACAGGGTCCCAGATGATAAAGAAGAAGGTCAGCCAAAACAGGCCAGGTCTCCATAAGAGAAGGGCACGGGGCACTTCTTTTGCTTGTCCTTGATGAATGGGAATCATACCAGGAAGATGAGCATCAGGAGCAGATCCAGCCACCGTCTCCTTCATGATGCCCCGGATGGTAGAAAAAATTTGGAGGAAAAAATTCAGCCAACATCCTGGGCTGTTGGCATTCTCCAAGGCTCTGTAGATTATCACAAAGTGGAGGAGCGCAGTTGGCAGCCAAGCACTTAACTGTTTGTACCACCCAGGGACTCCAAAAAGAGTATTTTTAAAAGACTATGAACATTCTATAATAAATATTACATGACATTTAAAGAATAGTAGTTGACTTCATTTAAAAATCTTAGTCAAGAAGAGTCTCTCTCTCTCTAGATATATATACATATATATTTTGGAATCAAAGAACCTTAATCTGAAAATCAATTGACGTTAGATAGCAAAAATATTTTATCTAACGAAAAATATTTTATTATTAAATTAACATTGAAGAAGTTGTAGAAATATTATTTTATTTTGATTTATTAAGATGAAAGTATTATATATACCTTTGATTTTGATAAACATTTTAACTACGTCAAAATAAAATGTTAATAATCTAAAGTAAATAGATGAAAATAGTAAAAATAGAAACCAATAAAATATAAAAATAAAATCTACAGAGCCAAAAGTTGATTCTATAAAATGATTAAGATTTATAAATACCCAGCAAGACTAATCAAGAAAAAAATGAAAGAAGACACAAATAACCAATATCAAGAATAATAAAGGGGGTTTTATTACAAGGGTAACAATGAGATAGGATGAACAACTTTATATCGATAAATCCAACAACTTAAATGAAATGGATAAATTCCTTGAACAACACAATTTACCAAAACTTACACAAGAGGAAATATAAAATTCAAATCTTCCTATATCTGTTAAAGAAATTGAATTAATAAATAAGCAAGTTTCAATGAAAAAAACTTCCATGTCCAGATGGCTTTACTTACGAATTCTATAAAATATGTAAGAAAGCAATAATATGAATCCTTGATGGAGCATTTGGGACAGTTCCACCACTGAGCACTCATTTTATGAATACCATTACCCTGATACAAAATCCAACAAAGCTATCACAAGAACAGAAATTATATTAATGTTTGTCTTGAACATAGGCATAAGTACACTTAAGAATATGTCAGGAAATCAAATCCAGCAACACATAAAAAGAATAAAATACTACGATTCCAGGCATATTAAAAAAATTCACTCTTGTTTTTAATATCAAAGCTTGTAGGCACAGATACTGCACTCTCTTTTGCCCACACTCATGTTAGTGATAAATATTTAGCTTTGTAAGGTCAGAAAATGACCTTAAAAAACCAGTTGCCATTGAGCCAATACTGACTCTTGGCAACCCCGTGTGTATCAGAGCAGAACTGTGCCCCATAGGGTTTTAATGGGTGATTACTCAGACGTAGATGGCTAGGCCTTTCTTCCAGCTGCTTCTGGGTGGACTCAAACCTCCAACATTTCAATTAGCATCCAAGCTTGTTAACCATTTGCACCACCCACCAAACGTTTGCTTTATGTTTTCTTGTTTATTATTACTCGGAAGAGCCCACATAACTCAGGTAGCAGCCACGTTCTAGCTTTGTGGAGTCTCTGTAACGGAATTAGAAAAGTCACAATAATGTAAGTATCCATTTTAACTCCCATTTTAACAGCTGGAAAGTTGTGTGTTCAACTGATTTCAAAACTGCTGCAAGCATTATTACCAGCAGAGAAGATTCCACTAGTGTGTGTTTTGTCTCATCCTCAATTCAAGGCTTTGTACCTAAATATAGCTGAGCAGTATAATTAGAATTCTGGCACGATATTGGCTCTTGGCCACACAAAATGGCAGCATCGAATGAAGTAGCATATTTTGAAACAATACTCCCACTCTTATTCTCTACACTTACGCATACATACACTCACACACACACACACACTCACATGCCCACACACACGTATTCCACAAATTGCTAACTACATCTTTGAGTGCTAGTTCAGAAAGACAAGCTAACATCTGCAAGTGTTGGATTTCATTATTGATGAGCTATCAGAGCAAGCCCATTAAAATCCATTTGTTACAAGTCATGTGTTCAGAAAACCACAGCCTATTAGCTACTCACATGACTAGCACATCTCTCTGAGGAACATTAAAGAAATAATTATACAAACATGTTACTTAAAGTCAATGAAAAAAGATTTAATACAAAAAGTAATGGTAGCAGTATGACTTTTATAAGCATGGAATGGATTATTTGAAAATATAATTAGGCTTCTTTAACTGGGAGTAGAAGACAGATTCTCTTGACTACAGAGACTCACTGATGTTGCTGACCCTCTATCTATAGTATTTGTGCTCACAGAATAGGGTGTTTTCATAAAATAATCTACAAAAAATGCCTACTGAATGAGTCAAAAGTAATAAATCAAACCTGAATTTAATTATATCTGATGCAATACAGCAGAAATGACAACTGATATTGTAAATATTATCTTCAATTATATATTTATCCCTTAAGCTACACTATCTATTCAAGATTTATTCAACAATAAATAAATATTCCACTTCATGCGTAGGGACAGTACTGACATTTTTCTTTGTAAAATAATGGGAAATATTTCATCCATATAAGTAACAAACGCATAGCATGGTTTCCAAAAACAAAATCCACTCCCCAAGCAGGGTTATCTGCAAAATTATTGCTTCGGTATGGCATTATTGAACCATTACAGGAGACTGACAAATGACAATAACAAAACAGTACAAACACAACACGCAAATCTGATGCCAAGCAGCATTTGTGAAATTTTCAAGTTACCTGTAACTCTTAAAATAGCGATCGAGGAGTATGAAAAAAACTTTCATACTTAAAGAAACCATTCAGGTGAACAAAAACTTCCTGTACTGCGATGTTTTGTTTTCTTAACATCTTCTTGTATTACATGAATGCATCTTTCTTTGTATTCCCATCTCCCTGTCTGACAAAGGTCTGAGTACTGCATTTTATATTATTTCTAAGGATGACTTCTGCTCATTCTTATATAGGGTAGTCATTTTTGTACATACATTTTCTCTTAGAAAATTGGCACTGCCACAATTTATGCATTGCTATATACATGGTAAGAAAACCCTGGTGGCATAGGGGTTAAGAGCTACAGCTGCTAACCAAAAGGTTGGCAGTTCAAATCCACCAGGTGCTCCTTGGAAACCCTATGAGGCAATTCTTTTATGTCCTATGGGGTTGTTATGAGTCTGCATCTGCTTGATGGCAACAGGTTTTATTTTTTTGGTTATACAAGGTAAAATGTGATCTGCAAATCTATTTACTCCTTCGTTGTGGTTGCTTCCCTTGCATTTGCAGAAGGAGCATTCCATTATCATCAGACGAGTGGTGTTTAAGTGTAATTTCCCGCTTCCTAAAATGGATCAGTTCTTTCTCCTCCTCCTCTTCCTCTGCCCCTTTCTCCTTTCCTTCCCACTTCCTTTCTCCATGTTTCTCTTCCTTCTCCACTTCCATCTCCTTTTCTTCCTCCTTCTTCTCATGACATTTGTGCTCTTCTCTGCTAGTCATATATTTCAAAACATGTTCAGAAGAGGAAAAAATTTGTGATCATTGCTGTTTCTATGAAATTATTAAAAATCACTACATCTCAATGACTGTCAACAAGTTTTCCATCATTAGGAAATTGTTATTTTAAAAAGAAAGAAATACAATGTGAATGTTTGATCTCATGGTGACAGGACCCAAGTGGTGGCACTTAAAATAGCCAAAGACAAGCTGGGCATGGTTACCGTAACGGATAGCAGAGTCAAAGCAGTAATCAGAATAGTCCGACTCATGTGGACTAATGGCACCAGCTACTTAGGAAATATATGGGAAATCTACTAAATATTTTCTTGATTTGTACAAGTGGAAGAATTCTAGGTCAAGAGAATAGCTGTCTGAGTTTAGTCACTAAAATAGAGTCATGACCTCTCAATTAATTCCCAGCGTTGAGCCAAGTCACAGATGTGCAACTCCTTGAAGAATGGGAGGCCGGATTTCCTGGAGGAAAGACCCCACTGCACTGCCAAAAATTTATACTGTTAATCTTTCTCCCAGCCTTCCCCAAAGGGATCTACAGCCTTTTGTGAGATAGACTGATCAATGGGGAAAAGGAAACAATCATAATTTCCACAGATTACTGGACACTGGCTCTGAACTGACACTAATTCCAGGAGACCCAAAATGTCACTGTGGTCCACCAGTCAGAATAGGGGAGTATGGTGGTTAAGTTATTAACGGAATCTTACCTAAGGTCTGTGAGACAGTGGGTCCAGTGGGTCCCTGAACCCATGCTGTAGTGATCTCTCCAATTCCAGAATACATAATTGGAAGGTACACACGCAATAACTGGCAGAATGCCCACAATGGATCCCTGACATGTGCAGTAAGGGCTATTATTATTATGTGGAAGCAATTAGATGTACTTGAACCTAGGAAAATAGTAAACCAGAACCACATACCAGGAGGGATTGCAGAGACTACTGCCACCATCAAGGACTTGAAGGATGCAGGGGTGGTGATTACTACTACATCCCCATTCAATTTGCCTATTTGGCGGGTGTAGAAAACAGATAGATCTTTGAGAATGACAGTGGATTATCATAAACTGCACCAGGTGTGACTCCAATTGGAGCTGCTGTTCCTGATGTGGTTTCATTGCTTGAGCAAATTAATACATCTCCTGGTGTGATAATTAAGATAGTGTGTCAGCTTGGTTGGGTTATTATTCTCACTGTTTTGGCAGTTGTATAATGTTGGGATCACTTTCCTGTTGAAATCCGATACATGATTACCTCTATGAAGGAATCTGCTGAGTGGTACTGGCCTCTCAGCCTTCATCTCTCCACCCTTTTCCACCTAGTTCCTTCCTGCTCTCCTTTCTGGGCTTTTGCTTGTTCTAGATTCTGCAACTGGTTTCTGTTTGCCTGACCTCCAGTTCTTGGGACTTGAGCTAGCAGCTTGCCTGCTGGTCTTGAGATTCATTGATATTCACAGCCTGCTACACCCCTGCTGTCTGGTCTGTCAATCTTAGGTTTGCCAGCCCCTGTGGCTACTTGAATCAGTGGAAGTCTGTAACAGCCCTGCTTTCCGGCCTACTGATCTTGAGTTCTCCAGCCCCTGTGGTTATGTGAACCAGGAGAATCCTCTTTCCTACCACATGGACTTGGAATGTACAGCCTCTAAAAACCATGTGAGCCATTCCTTGATATAAATCTCTCTCTCTCTAAGTGTATATATACGTGTGTGTGTATATATATATACATATATGTATATATATATATATACACACTTTACTGGTTTTGCTACTCTAGAGAACCCAGCCTAAGACACCTGGTAACTGATATGAAGCTACTGATCTGGCTAAAGACTTTTTCTCATTTCTTGTTTCTAAAAACCATCAGAAGCAGTTTGCCTTCATCTGGCAAGGCCAGCAACATATCTTCACTGTCCTACCTCTAGGGTGTCAAATCTCCTGCCCTATGTCATAAGTTAGTCCTCAAGAACTTGATCACTTTTGCCTTCTGCAAGACATCGCACTGGTCCATTACATTGATGACATTATGCTGATTGGACCTAGTAAGGAAGAAATATCAATGACTCTAGACTTACTGATAAGACATTTGTGTGCCAGATGGTGGGAAATTGACCCAACAAAAATTTAAGTGCTTTCCACCTCAGTGAAATTTCTAGGGGTCCAGTGATGTGGGGCATGTCGAGATATTCCTTCTAAACTGAAGGTTAAGTTGTTGCATCTGGTCCTTTCCACAACTAAAAAGGAGACACAATGCCTGGTGGGGCTCTTTGGATTTTGGAGGCAACATATCCCTCATTTTGGTGTGCTACCCCAGCCTATTTATCAAGTGACTCTAAAAGCTGCTAGTTTTAAGTGGCACCCAGAAAAAGAAAAGGCTCTGCAACAGGTCTAGGGTGCCATGCAAGCTGCTCTGCTACTTGAGCCGTAAGACTCGGCTGATCCAATGGTGCTTGAAGTGTCAGTGGCAGATAGAGATGTTGTTTGGAGTCTTTGCCCAGCCCCGATTGGTGGATCACAATGCAAACCCTCAGGATTTTGGAACAAAGCTCTGCCATCCTCTGCAGATAACTACTCTTCTTTTGAGAGCTTTTTTATTTTTTTCTTCTTCTTTTTTTCTGGTTACTGGGCCTTAGTAAATGCTGAGTGCTTAACCATGGGGCACAAAGTCACCATGTGGCCTGAGCTACCCATCACAAACTGGGTGTTGTCTGACCCATAGAGTTATAAAGTCAGAGATACACAGCAGCATGTCATCATTAAAGGAAGTGGTACATACAAGACTGGGTCAAGCAATAACCTGAAGGCACAAGTAAATTAAATAGAAAGTGACCCAAATTCCCATGATCCTCACTCCTGTCACATTACCTTTCCTTTCCCATTCTTCATCTATGGCCTCATGGGGCGTTCCTTTTTATCAGTTGACTGAGGATGTGAAAACTTGTTCCTGGTTTATAGATGTTCTGTGTGATATGAAAGCAGCACTGGGAAGTGGACAGCAGCAGCACTGTAGTCCCTTTCTGAGACCTCCCTGAAGGACAGTGGTGAAAGGAAATCCTCCCAATGGGCAGAACTTTGAGCAGTGCACTTGGTTGTTCATCTTACTTGGAAGGAAAAGTGGTAAGATGTGCAATTGTATACTTATTCATGGGCTGTGTCCAGTGGTTTGGCTGGATGGTCAGGGACTTGGAAAGAACATGATTGGACAATTGATGACAAAGAGATATAGGAAAGAAGCCTGTGGATAGACCTCTCTGAATGGGCCAAAGAAGTGAAAAATGTTCATTTGTCTCTCACGTGAAGATTCACCAAACGGTTACCTTGGCAGAGTAGGATTTTAGGCATCAAGTGGATAGGATGATGTATTCTGTGAATACCAGTCAGCCACTTTCCCTAGCCACTCCCATCATTGCCCAATGGGCTCATGAACAAAGTGGCTGTGATGGCCGGGATGGAGGTTATGCATGGGCTCAGCAACAAGGACTTCCATTCACCAAGGCTGACTTGGCTACAGCCACTGCTGAGTGTCCAATCTGCCAGGAGCAGAAACCAACACTGAGTCCCCGTTATGGTACCATTCTCTGAGGTGATCAGCCAGCAACCTGGTGGCAGGTTGATTACATTAGACAGCTTCCATCATAGAAAGGGCAACATTTTGTTTTAACTGGGATAGACACTTACTCTGGATACAGATTTGTCTTCCCTGCACTCAATGCTTCTGCCAAAACTATTATCCATGAACTTACAGAAAGCCTTATCCATCATCATGGTATCCTACGCAGCATAGCCTCAGATCAAGGAACTCACTTCACAGCAAATAAAGTGTGGCAATGGGCACATGCTCATGGATTCACATGTCTTACCATGTTCTCCATCATCCTGAACCAGCTGGCTTGATAGAATGATGGAATGGCCTTCTAAAGACACAATTACAGTGCCAGTTAAGTGACAATATCTTGCAGGGTTGGGACAATGTTCTCCAGGGGGCTGTATATGCTCTAAACCAGCATGCAATATATGGTGCTATTTCTCCCATAGCCAGGACTCACGGGTCCAGGAATCAAGGGGTGGAAATGGGGGTGGCACCACTCACTATTACTTCTAGTGACCCACTTGCAAAATTTTTGCTTCCTGTCCCTGCAACCTTATGTTCTGCAGGCCTAGAGAGCTTAGTTCCTAAAGGAGGAATGCTCCCACCTGGAGACAGATCACTGATTCCACCGAACTGGAAGTTACGAATGCCACCTGGCTACTTTGGGCTCCTTATACCTCTGCATCAGCAGGCAAAGAAGGGAGTTACCGAATTGGCTGGTGTGACTGATCCTGATTACTAAGGGGAAACTGGATTGATATTACATAATGGAGATAAAGGAGTATGTCTGGAATACAGGAGATCCCTTAGGACATCTTAGTAATACCCTGCCTTGTGATTAAGGTCAATGGAAAACTACAACAACCAAATCCCGACATGATTGCTAACGTCCCAGATCCTTCATTAACGAAGGTTTGGGTCATCTCACTAGGCAAAGAACCACAACCAGGTGAGGTGTGTGATGAGGGCAAAGGGAATACGGAATAAGAGTGGAAGATGATAGTTGTAAATACCAGCTACAACCACGTGAGCAGTTGCAGAAACAAAGATTGTTATTGTTATGAGTATTTCTTCCTTGTTATGTGTGTGTACATATACATGCATATATACATACATATATATATACATGTATATATGTATGCACACACACACACACACACATATATATTTGGGCTACTATGAGTCGGAAGGAAACCCTGGTGGCTTAGTGGTTAAGAGCTACCACTGCTAACCAAAAGGTCAACAGTTTGAATCCACCAGGCGCTCCTTGGAAACTCTATTGGGCAGTCTTACTCTGTCCTACAAAGTCACTATGAGTCAGAATCAACTCAATGGCAACAACTTCGGTTTTGGTTTGGTTTATGAGTCAGAATTAACTTGACAGCAACGGGTTTGTTTTGGAGGCCTGGTGGTGCAGTGATTAAAGAACTTGGCTGCTAATCAGAAGGTTAGCAGTTTGAATCCACCAACTGCTCCTTGGAAACTGTAAAGCGGTTCTACTCTGTTCCATAGGGTCACTATGAGTCAGAATCAGCTTGACAGCAATGGGTTTATATATATATACATATATATATATATATGTCTTCATTCATCTCTTATCCCATTACTTATTATAAAATACAAAATGTAAAAGGGATTAGTGCATATTGGGTTGTAGAAGTGTTAGTTGTATTATGTTAGGCGCAAGTATGACTTTATAGTTGTCTTTATTTAGAGATTACGTATGGTTTAAAGAATGGAAATTTATATTCTTACAGTTCTAGAAACTACAATTCCAAATCAGGGTCACTACTGTGTTGATTCCTTTCTTGTTAGTACCCCAGATGTTTCTTGGTTTCTTGGTGGCCCTCACATGACATCTATCTTCCACAGTATGCTTGCCTCTGTGTCTAATCTGCTCTGTTTAGAAGTCAGAAGTAATTAGGTTTAGCACATACTCTACACTGCTATGGCTTTATTAACATAACATGAGATTGCATTATGGAAGGTGATTATATCACATTGCATCACTTTATAGTGGTTAGGACTCCAACACATATATTTTGGGGGGAACACAATATAATCCATATAACATGTAATTCATAGCCAACTGTGCAAATGTTACCATCCCAAGAATGAGGACTTGAAGGCTAAGAATAGATTCCACTGTTGGTAGCTCAGAGGCTCAGACTGGAACAGAATTTCTTTGTATCATGAGAAGAGAGAAGGCCACTGTGATCACATTAGACCACATTTAGCATCTTTATATTTGCTAATGGATTACTATCATTTGCATTTCTCAAAACATTCTTACATTATTACTACCTACATTTAAAAATTTTAAAATTCAGGCTGAGTGGAATTCATACTAATGCAAATAGCACATTTGGGGTTAAAACTTCCCTGTTTTATTGTTAATGTGTTCTAGGGAAGGACTTCTCAAACCTTAATGTGCATATGAATCATCTCGAGGTCTTGTTAAATGCAGATTCTAAGTTAATGGAAGGGGCAGAGAGATTCTAACAAGCTCCCAAGTGACCCAATGTTTTGAATAGTAAGTTTGCTGTTTTGGGAGTCCTAGGAAGGAGCTCTGGTGACACAGTGGTTAAGCACGTGGCTGCTAACTAAAGGGTCAGTGGTTTGAACCTACCAGACACTCCACAGGAGAAAGATGTGGCAACTGACTTTTTAAAGATTATAGCCTTGGAAACAGTATGGGGCAGTTCTGCTGTTGGAATCAACTCGATGGCAACAGTGGGTGGTGCAAACAGTTAACACACTTAACTGCTAACCAAAAGTTTGGAGGTCTGAGTCCACCCAGAGGCAGGTCAAAAGAAAGGCCAGGTAGGTGATCTACTTCCAAAATATCAGCCATTGAAAACCCAATGGAACACAGTTCTGGTTTGACACTCATGGGGTCTCCATGAGTCACAGTCTACTCCAGGAGTTGGGTAGTTTGCTGTTGAATAGATAAGAATAAATACATGCTAACCAATACGCTTCTCTCATGTGTCTGTCTGGGTTTGTCGTACTATGGGGGCTTGCATGTTGCTGTGACACTGGAAGCTTTAACGCCGGTATTTCAAATAACATCACGGTAACCCTTGGTAGACAGGTTTCAGTGGAGCTTCCAGACTAAGACAGAGTAGGAAGAAGGACCTGGCAGTCTACTTCTCAAAAAAATTGGTCAGTGAAAGTCTTATAAACAGCAGCAGAACATTGTCTGATATAGTACAGAAAGATGAGCCTCTAAGGTTGGAAAGCACTCATAATATGACTGGGGAAGAGCTGCCTCCTCAAAGAAGAGTCAACCTTGATGATGTGTATGAAGTCAAGCTTTCAGGACCTTCATCTGCTATTGTGGCACAACTAAAAATCAGAAGAAACAGTTGTAAACATCCATTAATAATAGGAACAAGGACTGTATGAAGTATGAATGTAGGAAAATTGAAAGTTGTAAAAAATGAAATGAAACCTATAAACATTGGTATCCTAGGCATGAGTGAGGTGAAATGGGCTGGTATTGATCATTTTTAATCAGACAATCATATGGACTACTATACCAGGAATGACAAATTGAAGAAGAATGACATTGCATTAATCTTCAAAAAGAACATTTCAAGATCTATCCTAAAGTACAATGCTGTCAGTGATAGGATAATATCCATACGCCTACAAGGAAGACCTGACCCCTGGTGGCATAGTGGTTAACAGCTTGGCTGCTAACCAAAAGGTTGACAATTCAAATCTACCGGCCACTCCATGGAAACCCTAAGGAGCAGTTCTTCTCTGCCCTATACGGTCTTTATGAATCAGAACACATTTGAGGGCACCTAACAACCACAACAAGGAACACCAGCTAATAGGACTATTATTCAAATTTATGCACCAATCACCAAGGCCAAAAATGAAGAAATTAGAAGATTTTTACCAACTTCTGCAGTCTGAAACTGATCAAACATGCAATTAAGATGCATTAATAATTACTGGCAACTGTAATGTGAACGTTGAAAAGAAAGAAGAAGGATTGGTAGTTGGAAAATATGGCCTTGGTGATAGAAACAATGCTGGAGATCACATAAGAGAATTTTGCAAGACCAATGACTTCTTCATTGCCGATATCCTTTTCAACAACATAAATGCGACTACATGTGTGGGCCTCACCAGATGGAATACACATGAATCTATTCAACTACATCTGTAGAAAGAGATGATGGAAAAGCCTAATCTCACTAGTCAGAAAAAAGCCAGGGGATAATTGTACAACAGCCCATCAATTGCTCATATGCAAGTTAAGTTGAAGTTGAAGAAAATTAGAAGGAGTCCAAAGTATGACCCTGAGTATATCCCACCTGAATTTAGAGATCATCTCAAGAATAGATTTGATTCATTGAACACTAAAGACCAAAGACCAAAAGAGTTATGGAATGAAATCAAGGACATCGTACATGAAGAAAGCAAGAGGTCATTAAAAAGACAAGAAAGAAAGAAAAGACCAAAATGGAGTTCAGAAGAGACTCTGAAAGCTACTGTTGAACATCAAGTAGCTAAAGTGAAAGGAAGAAATGATGAAGTCAAAGAGCTGAACAGAAGATTTCAAATGGCAGCTCAAGAAGACAAAGTAAAGTATTATAATCACATATGCAAATACCTTGAGATAGAAAACCAAAGGGAAGAGTATGGTCAGCATTTCTCAAGCTGAAAGAACTGAAGAAAAAATTCAAGCCTCGAGTTGCAATACTGAAGGATTCAATGGGGGAAATATTAAATGACTCAGGAAGCATCAAAAGAAGATGGAAAGAACAAAGTCACTGTACCAAAAAGAAATGGTTGACATTCAACCATTTCAGGAGGTAGCACATGATCAAGAACCAATGCTACTGAAGGAAGAGGTTCCAGTTGCACTAAAGGCACTGGCGAAAATCAAGGCTCTGGGAATTGGAATACCAGTTGAGATGTTTCAAATAAGGGATACAGCACTAGAAGCGATCACTTACCTATGTCAAGAAATTTGGAAGGCCAACCAACTGGAAGAGATCCATATTAGTACCCATTCTAAAAAAGGTGATCCAACAGAATGTGGAAATTATTTAACAACATCATTAACATCACACACAAGTGAAATTTTGCTGAAGATCATTCAAAAGTGGTTGCAGCAGAACATCGACAGGGAACTGCCAGAAATTCAAGCCCGATTCAGAAAAGGTTATGGAGCAAGAGAAATCATTGCTGATGTCAGACGGATCATGGCTGAAAGCAGAGAATACCAGAAAGATGTTTGCCTGTGTTTTATTGACTATGCAAGGGCATTCGACTGTGTGGATCATAACCAATTATGGATAACATTGCAAAGAATGGAAGTTCCAGAACACTGAATTGTGCTCATGAGAAACCTGTACTTAGACCAAGAAGCAGTCATTTGAATCGAACAAGGAGATACTGCGTGGTTTAGAGTTAAGAAAGGTATTCGTCTGGGTTGTGTCCTTTCCTCATAGTTATCCAGTCTGTATGCTGAGCAAATAATCCAAGAAGCTGGACTGTATGAAGAAGAATGCAGCATCAGGATTAGAGGAAGACTCATTAACACTTACGATATGCAGATCACATGACCTCGTTTGCTGAAAATGAAGGGAACTTGAAGCACTTACTGATGAATATCAAAGACTACAGCCTTCAGTATGAATTATACCTCAACACAGAGAAAACAAAAATCCTCACATCTGGACCAATAAGCAACATTATGATAAATGGAGAAAAATTTGAAGTTGTCAAAGATTTCATTTTACTT
This sequence comes from Trichechus manatus latirostris, assembly GCF_000243295.1. Classification (NCBI taxonomy): domain Eukaryota; kingdom Metazoa; phylum Chordata; class Mammalia; order Sirenia; family Trichechidae; genus Trichechus; species Trichechus manatus. The sequence continues at coordinate 397,720 of NW_004444137.1, read as the reverse complement.
GGATCCAGAATCAATGCCTATGGAAGCAGCAGTCAAGAAATCAAAGGATGCATTGCATTAGGCAAATCTGCTGCAAAAAACTTCCTTAAAGTGTTAAAAAGCAAAGATGTCACTTTAAGGAATAAGGTCCACCTGAACCAAGCCATGATATTTTCTTTTTTTTAATTGTCGCTGTTTAAGTGAAAGTTTACAATGCAAGTTAGTCTCTCACACAAAAATTCATACATACATTGTTATGTGACCCTAATTGCTCTCCCTATACCGTGACAGCACACTCCTGCTTTCCACTCTTGATTTCCTGTGTCCATTCAACCAGCTCCTGACCCTCTCTGCCTTCTCATCTCACCTTTGGACAGAAGCTGCTCATTTAGTCTCACGTATCTACTTGAGCTAAGAAGCACCCTCTTCACAAGTATCATTTTATGTCCCACAGTCCAGTTCAGTCTTTGTCTGAAGAGTTGGCCTCAGGAATTGTTTTAGTTCTGAGTTTATAGAGTCTGGGGGCCATGGTTTCTGGGGATCCTCCAGTCTCAGTCAGACCATTAAGTCTGGTCATTTTACTAGAATTTGAGTTCTGCATCTCATCCTTTCCCTACTCCATCAGGGACTCTCTGTTGTTTTCCCTGTCAGGGCGGTCATTGCTGGTAGCCGGGCACCTTCCAGTTCTTCTGGTCTCAGGCTGATGAAGTCTCTGGTCTATGTGGCCCTTTCTATCTCTTGGGCTAATACTTTACTTGTGTCTTTTGTGTTCTTCATTCTCCTTTACTCCAGGTGGTTGGGACCACTTGATGCATCTTAGATGGCTGCTTGCTAGCTTTTAAGACCCCAGACACCACTCACCAAAGTAGGATGCAGAACATTTTCTTAATAAACTTTGTTACCAAGCCATGATATTTTCAATCATCTCATATGCATGTGAAAGCTGGACAAATTAATAAGGAAGACCAAGGAAGAATTGATGCCTTTGAACTATGGTACTGGGGAAGAATACTGAATATACCATGGACTGCCAGAAGAAGGAACATATCTGTCTTGGAGAAGTACAGCCAGAATTCTCATTAGAAGCAAGGATGGCAAGACTTTCTCTCACATACTTGGACATGTTATCAGGAGGGACAAGTCCCTGGAGGATATCATGGTTGTTCAAGTGGAAGATCAGCAAAGAAGAGGAAGACCCTCAAGGCGATGGATTGACACAGTGGCTGCAACAATGGGCTTAAGCATAACAAGGATTATTAGGATGGCACAGGACCAGGCAGTGTTTAGTTGTGTTGTACATACAGTCACTATGAGTTGGAACCAACTCAACAGCACCTGACAACAATAACGGCAAGTCTTTTTTTTTTTTTCCCAAAGGAAAATTTGGTTAAATTTTTACCCTACCATACTGTTCATAAAAACGGCAAACTAAAGACAAAGAAATTATTGACAAAATCTGGCTGTATGATCAAAACTAGAAGAAAGGACATTTTTCCTGAGAAATAGATCATATTCCATATGTGTATATATATATATATATATATAAATATAATTTTTCACATTTAATTTCAAGCTCAGGTAATATTTGTGAGAATTTTGGTGTAATATAGTTTCCATGAACCTGCATTTTCAAAATGGATATTTGTAGTCAATATATATTTGATGCTGACATTTGTCTTTGCAACATTTAAGAGAGAATGGAAAGATTCTTAATTGAATCCTGCATTAACTAAACTTTTAGTACTATGTTCTGTAGCTTTCATATGAACTTGCTTATACTGCATTAGGTTCTGTCTTTTAGTATTCCCAGAGTTGGCCACATGCCGTGGGAAAACCTCTTCTCTCACTCTGCCAAGCCATGGAGATGGTGGAGTCGCAATGCTTTTAAGCCAGATTTTATCTTGTGAAGTCCAAGAGCAAGTTTTTTTTAAAGCCAAAATAGGGGATTTTAGGAAATAAATCAAATCCTTTGAGCAATGTAAAGGGAATTCTGTTTGGAACTCTAATTGTGATAAAAAACAATAACACATCAAATTTTTTATGCTTTCTTTGAGGTGGGGATATGCCCAAAGAAATCTGTTCTTTTGCTGGAAAACAGGAGAAATCCTCATGAATCTAATGACACATGCACCAGCTTGAATGAATCGCAATGGTATGATGAGTGAAAGAAACCACTAAAAATGTTACGTAGCGTATGATTCCATTTTACGACATTCTCAATAGACAGATGTATAGTGGTGGAGAGCAGCTCTGTGGTTGCCGGTTGTGGTGGGGTGGGAGGGGACTATCAAGAGGCAACATAGGGGAGGTTTTGGATTGATGGATGTATTCTGTACCCTGATCGTGGTGGTGGTTACGTATGTCTTAAAATTCATAGAACTGTACACCAAAAAAAAAAAAAGTCAAATTTACTGTATGATAATTTTTAAAATAAGAGGAAAAAGTGTGATTCAAAAAATATTAATTCAGCTCAGAAACTAAAGGAATGTTTCTACTGTGTATGGCTATGGATTTATGAAAAGTACTTTCCGTGATATGCACTCAGGCATGAAGCAGCCTTCTGTTTCCAGGCCAGGAAGAATGCAGAGGGGTAATTGTGGTAATAGTTCATATCCTGGATTTACATCTCATTATTATTAGAGTACAGAGCAGTTCATATGGTTGAAGAGAGAAACCATAATAGGAATTATATTCAGCTCCTGGTCATTTTAAATGTCCTGAAATATAATATCCCAAAATAAGAATTTGAGATTATGTATAGTTATAGCATGCCTAAATACTAACTACTTAAATACTAAAACCTGTGCTTACTGAATCCAGTGGTGTATTTGAAGTAATAGTTTAGAAAAAAATTCTCACTGACCACACCTTGGGGCATTGTAACAAGTGTTTTTGATTCTTTTCATTAAGATGGTAATTGCTCATTGAAGCCCAATACATTGCTAACGAAAGGGGTCCCTGGGTGACACAAACAGTTACATGTTAGACTACCAGCTGAAAGGTTAGTGGTTCAAACCCACCCAGAGGCATCTTAGGAGACAGGAGTGGTTAATCTGCTTCCAAAAGTTCACAGCCTTGAAAACTCTATGGAGCAATTCTACTCCGCATACATGGGGTTGCCATGAGTCAGAATGGACTGAGCAACAATTAACAACAAAAACATATTGCTAACCACAAGGAATTTATGCCTCTGTACTGAAAAGCAAAAGAAATGGTGTCAGAGAAAGCATAATGTAGAGTAAATTGGCCCTGATATAGATTGGCTCTGATGAGGTGGACACCAAGTCAGAAAATGAAGAGTCTTGGCTGGGCCACAAACATGACGTGTAAATTTGAACAAGCTACGCCACATTTCCAGGTCTCAGGGTTCTCATCAGCTCTATGAGGAGGTGGGAGTGGGTGGGATTCTTGCAGGACAAATATCAGCAAATAGCAGATGTAGGGGGCGCAGGGTAGCACAAACAACTAAGCACTTGGCTACTAACCAGGTCAAACCCACCCAGAGGTGCCTCAGAAGAAGGGGCTAGCGATCTGGTTCTGAAAGATCACAGCCTTGAAAACCCTGTGGAGCACAGTTCTACTCTGCATACGTAGGACCACCATGAGTTGGAATGGACTCAACAACAATTGGTTTGGTTTGTTGGACAAGCAGATGCAACAATTTAAGATTAGTAACTTCAGATACATAGAAAGGCTTTCCACACTGTGTAAGGAGGTAAATGGAGTAAGAAAAGGATTAAACAGTATAAGATCGTCAGACTCTTCTGCTTAAAGAATGAACAGACTATGGTAGCAGGAAAGTTCTTTCCACCCAGGTTGCTAGAACAGTAATGGCTGCTAGAATTAGTAAAGACTGGTCTCCATACGGAAACACTTATGCTGTGGTGGTTAAGTGCTACGGCTGCTACCGAAAGGTCAGCAGTTCAAATCCACCAGGAGCTCCTTGGAAACTCTATGGGGCAGTTCTACTCTGTCATATACAGTCGCTATGAGTCAGAATCGACTCAACGGCAAAGGGTTTTTTTGGGTTTGATCTCCATATGACAAATGTCTTGGAGAGGTGAAGGGATTGGCCCAAAGTCCATGCATTGATCAGGCCTAGAACCAGGTTTTCTGACCCCAAATAGGTCATGATGCACAGTCCCCAACTACCTCTGTTTTCTTGTACGATTGCTGTACTTTCTGTTAGATTTTTAAGCACATGTTCCCTACTCTCTCTGCTAAGGGAGATAAGCATTTACCATCATTTAGTCATTCACTCATTCAACTAGTATGTATTGACAGAGGCTAGGTGACAGACAAGGAGCTCTAGTGGTACTGTAGTTAAGCACTCGGTTGCTAACTGAAAGGGTGGCGATTCGAACCCACCAGCCACTCCACGGGAGAAAGATGTGGCAGTCTGCTCCCATAAAGATTACAGCCTTGGAAACCCTGGGACAGTTCTAATCTGTCCTATATGGTCACTATGAGCTGGAATTGACTTGATGGCAGTGGGTTAGTTTGTGTTTTGTAGGTGATAGACTCTGTGCTTGGCAGAGGGCACAGTTTCAGATGCTGGGCCATTCCTGCCACTAGAAACACTTAGGGCAAACCTTGAACAGAGGCAAATGTCATCTTCCGGTACATTTTCTTAGGATTTCCAGAAGTAGGATTATTTTATAAAGGCTTATCAGGTGAAAGCAGTTTTCTGCTCTGAATCTGTAATCATACATTGATTATAAGAATTTTTTTGTTTTAAAAATTAAATCTTCCCTTCAATTATATACAATTAATTTGAAATCACCAGAAATTGAAATCATGGTAAATCTTGAATTTCTGAAAATTTTATTTGGAGTATACATTAGAGAATGAAGTATATATGTGTGTATAGACACAAATCACATATGTATATATGTACATGCATCAAAAAACAAAACAAAACCCATTGTCGTCGAGTCAATTCTGACTCATTGTGACCCTATAGGATAGAATAGAACTGTCCCACAGGGTTTCCAAGGAGCGGGTAGTGGATTCAAACTCCTGACCTTTTGGTTAGCAGCTGAGCTCTTAGTCACTGCACCACCAGGGCTGTGTATAGACACATACATACACACATATACATATATATGTCAGAAATACTAATTCTTTATACCATGCAAACAAAATAATGTTATTATTTCTGTGAGTTCCAATAATACCTAGCTTAAATATTTAGTTTTATAGAATACTTTGATTGTCCACGTTTAAACACAAGAATGAGAATACTTTTCAGTCATTGAAAGAGAATACGGCGTCATAAATAAATATTGTAAAATATTAAATGTTACTATTAATAAAAGAGGTAAAATATTTAAATTGATAGTCAATATGGCCTTCAATCGTTAAATTTAATGATGATTATATTTCCATCCATAACTCAAACTGATCTTTTTAAATATCATAGTTAGAAGGCGTCTTGACTTATATATCGATTCAATAGTACGGTGTCACTTTCGCCCCGGGGAAATTAGGAACTGCTCACCTCTGAACTGCCAGTGGCAACAACCAGAAGTCATGGGAAGATCTGGCAGAGGGACCAGCAAGGGCAAAGGCCTTACTTAGGGATGGGCGACAGCACGCTGATGAGTTAAATAGATACTGTGATTGGAATTTAGGTGCCATGTGGATAAACAGAAGTAAAGCTGGGTTGTTGTTCTTGTTGTTTATATATATATGTATACATATAAACATAATATAATACAGTCAGTGTAAATTTTATCCAACTTCTAATAAATCTAAAATTGCAAAATAAAATGGGCCAGCCATGACAATCCATTTGAATCTATAGTTCGTTATAAGGAAATGAAAGGCCAAATAAAAAAATCTACAAATGCCTTAGTCACAAAGTGGAGGCGTCATCATCTCACTTCATCTACAAGGAATCTGTGGGGCTCCCCTCGTAGCACTGCGAACCCTGTCACAGGGCATGGCCTCCCCCATACTTGTGCGGCTTCTCTGAGCTCATAACCACACCCTCTCTGCTCTGAAATCTGAACAGTGATACAGAGATACCATTTTCTTTGAGGTAGAAAAACAGTAGAAGGCCGGCGCTCACTACAGCAATATTAGATTATCATGCGCCATAGCTTGTTGCCTCCTAAACATCAACTAATGAGGAAAAGAAGACGTAAAACAAAGATCGACATCCCCAGTCTCCAGTACAATAGTCAAAACGTTGGTCAGATTGGCACCCTCCACAAAATAAATCCCTTCACAGATATGGCAAGTTTTTTTTTTTTTTTTTTAATACAGAAACTCTGCTATAGAGTGTAATTTATGTACTTCTTTTAGTGAAATAATTGGTCCAGTTACTAAAATATGAATTGAATCGAGGGAGCAAATGGAGAATGCACTAAGATGCTAACTGAAAGAGTGGAGGTTCCAGTCCACCCAGTGATGCCTGGGGGAGAAAAGGTTCTATCGATCTAATTCTGACAAATGAGCCGTTGAAAACCCTATGGAGCACAGTTCTACTCCGACAGGTGTGAAGTTGCCATGACTGGGAATTGGCTCAATAGTAACTGGTAAGAATGGTATAAGATTTGCTGTGCAATGAATCACTTTTACATGGTATTTGTAGTCATGGTCTTTAACTCCCACAAAATGATTGGCTGAGCCACAATCTTGCAAGGGATTGGTCAATTACTATGCAAATTGAGTGACTTGCAATCCATTAGGGGATTGGCCTGCTTGTGGTCCTACTGGGAGGGCCCTGCCTTGAAATTTACAAGGAGTTGGCTTATGTAAAGGCTGATTCCAGAAGAGGTTAGAGGGGACAGCACTACCATCAAAGAGTCTGTGTTCTGACCGGGATCACAACAGAGGATCCCGGACAGAGCTGGAGAAAAATGTAGAACAAAATTCTAACTCACAAAAAAAGACCAGACTTACTGGCCTGACAGAGACTGGAGAAACCCCGAGAGTAAGGCCCCTGGACACCCTTTTAGCTCAGTAATGAGGTCACTCCTGACGTTCACCTTTCAGCCAAAGATTAGACAGCCCCATAAAACAAAACAAGACTAAAAGGGCACCAGTCCAGGGACAAGGACTAGAAGGCAGGAGGGGACAGGAAAGCTGGTAATAGGGAACCCAAGGTTGAGAAGTGACAGTGTTGACATGTCATGGGGTTGTTAACCATTATCAGAAAACAATATGTGTACTAACTGTTAAATGAGAAACTATTTGTTCTGTAAACCTTCATCTAAAGTACGACTAAAAAAAGAAGTCTGGAGCAGAGCACTTCCTTTGGACCCAGGGTCTCTGCACTGAGAACCTGCTAGATCCAGAAGAGAGAGCTGTAACACTAAAGAAGACACAGATGGTGAGAAACGGTGCAGGAGTACAAGCAGAGTAGGCTTGCCAGCCCAGGGAGGGAGAGCCGGGCAAGAGGCGGGCACCTACATGCAGAAGGTTATTGGTGGAGCGGGGCGCCTCTGAGTAAGACGTTTGCCCAGAGCTAAAAGAGTGATCGCACTTGCCCATGCAGGGCAGAGGCCTGAGCGTGCCCCATATGGGGTTGCCCCCTGCCCCCCAGGCAGTGTGTCAGGAGTCTGCGGCAGAGGCCTGGAAGCGCCAGAAGCAGAGGCTCAGGAGATCCCGTGCAGGGGTCTTCTGTCCACAAGGCACGCCTCAGCAGCAGAGTGAAAGCCTCAGAGGCCAGCGGCCCCCCCGGGCAGCTTGGTGGTACCTGGAGGCAGTGGCAACGTGAACGCAGCATCTGACCTGAACAACAGCATGCCTACTGAGCAAAGTAAGAATGGGCATGAGTGATTTAGGGACGGAGAAGTGTTTCTTCCTTGAGAAACTGTTTTCATTGTTTATTGCTTGCTTTATATAAATAATAATGGCTTTCACTTTGCCTCCTGCATCTGACTGGACCACAGATTACCACAGCACCCGTGGAATGGTGGATGCCAGTGGGTGAGATGCCTCATTCCAAGCAGAAGGATAGCTGCCTGCAAGTCTGAGGCACAGCCTGTCTGCAGGTGCAATGCTAATAGACGTACAGGTATACAAGTTTATAAGTTCCTTCCATTACAGGAACTGTGTTACAGCGTTTATTTGGGGTACTTTTTTGTATCTCTGATAACAATCTGCTTAATTCTAGGCACCCCTGGCTCAGTCGTTCTCAGCCCTGACTGCTCATTAGTGTAACCTGGAGAGCTGTGAAAATACAAAGACTTAGGTCCTTCCCCAAAAAACTCTGGTTTAATTGCCCTGTGTCGGGGCTTCAGTATATTAGAAGCTACTACTGATAATCAAAAGATAAAAAAAACAAAAACAAAAAACAACTTGTTGCCATGGAGTCGATTCCGACTCATAGCAACCCTATAGGACAGAGTAGAACTGCCCCATACGGTTTCCAAGGAGCACCTGGTGTATTTGAACTGCCGACCTCTTGGTTAGCAGCCATAGCTCTTAACCGCTACTGATAGACAAGCAATAAACTCTAGTTTACTAATTACACATGGTCGTTTGATGTAATTGAATCATCTGCTGTTTCCCTGAACAATTTGTTAAAGTATTTTATCCATTGCTCCTGCATGTCAACAGACTAACTTCTCTGGTATGAGATAAAAAGACAGCATATTAACCTAGGTAAATTCCTTTGAAAATATAAACCAAAGGACCATGCCTGGAAAGAACTCTAACACACACACACACACAAAATGAGTGATAAAGCACACCCACCTGAGAGGGGCGGAGGGGAAGGGGTGAATGTGCGGCCTCTGAAAAGCCACTGCTTGGTCTGGGGATCCCTTGAGTACGCATTAGAAGGAGTCATTGCGCTGTACTGTGAGCAGTGCCTTTGTATCTCTTTCTCAGTCTGAAAGAATAATTAGCAATCTTGAGAAGCAGGTTGCAGATAATTTTGTTCTAATTTAGCTTCTTTAATTTACTCTCTCTGTTATGAGAAAGCTGAAAGAATCTGCCTTCCTTTGGAGTGGGTCGAATGTATTAATTTCATCACTTATCGTAAAGGAGATGTGATGAGTATGTCATTGATTAAATGCCACAGCTAAAGGGCACTACATAATAATTAGAATAGCTTTAGTTCGTTGTTGTAAATCTAGCTCCCAGTGAAGAAGTGGTTTGCTTAGCTCAGAAATGGGCCAAGGCAAAACTCTATTCCTCATAAAGCAGATCACAGACGTGTCCACAGGTCACCAACATGAACATGACAAAAGTCCACTCAGCACATTTATAGGGAGCCCTGCGCTGGGTTAGGATCTGTGCCCATGAAGGTGAGGGTCTCAAAATAAGAACATTTATAAGGGCAGCAGCTGCAGGACGTGGACTAAACAGATACAGCAGCCATATGAGGCTCCTTTATAAAACCCAGTTTACAGGTGGGATACAGAGACTGTGAACATTAGTTTGCTTGTTCAAGGTCACACTGTTGGTAAGACATTGAGATGCAGAGCTCAAGCTTTTAATTGCACAATGTCAGTCAATGTAGAGTCTAATGAAGAAAGGAAACCATCATACCTCATCCCAAAAAAGAAAAGAGAAGAAAGGAAGGAAATGAATGAATGAACAAATGAAGGAAGGAAGGAGAGAAAGAATGAATGAATGAAAGAGTGAAGGAAGGAATTCAGGAATGTAGGAATGAATGAATGAATGAAAGAAATGAACCAACAAATGAAGGACGTTTAGAACAACCTGAATACTCATGGAAAACATCGTAGAACAGATGAAGATATTTTTTCAATGTCTAAATATCTTCTCCACACAGGCATAATGACCTTCACAAACTGCAAACCTGACAATGTTCCTTCATGGATTAAATAGTTTTAATGATTCCTTGGTTTCCTTTGGAAACATCTGCGTTTCTCATCATGGCTCACAAAGCCCTCGTGATCTCCTCAATGCGTTCCTTCTCAACCCCCTTCCCAGTCTCCTTCCTTCTCCCTCACAGAATAACAACAATTATCACCTTGGAACTTCCCCAAATTTCCACCCTTATACCTGCAAATTTATTTGCTTTTAAACCAAGCTTTTCCTCCTTCCCTCCTACTACAAAAAATACTCTTCTGTCTTTCTTCTTCATTGTCTGGCTTTTGCATGCATATGAGGTAATTGAAAAGACCATGGCTTGGGTCAGGCATATCTTAATCAGCAAAGTGACACCTTTGCTTTTTAAAACCTTAAAGAAGTCTTTTGCAGCAAATTTTAACATCATTTTGACATAAAATATTATATCACAAATACATTAGTAATGTGGTTAAGGAATATCTTTCTTTCAAAACACACAGGGCCTAACTCACAGGTGCTTGATGTCAAAATACACAGGCATGATTCACAGATTGTAAGAGCCTGAAATCTCTGGGAGGCTATTCATTGTTATAATACAGAAATAATGTACTATTGTCATTAAAAACTTTTAAGAAAAGTGTATTTTCTACCACAGGTTTACGGATAACCTAAAATACCTAAGAGGTCCTTAAAACAAAAGTTATTAAAAATAACTTTCAGTGATAACAGCACGTTATGGCTGTGATCTCGATGGGAATTAAAATGGTAAACAGTAAAAGTGAAGTATTTTCCAAAGAATAAACGTGCTTCACATTGGGTTTGTTGGCACATCTGGGACAGATTCAAAGGGAGATACGTTGTCCCCATTAAACAGAATGTCTCTTGTGGAAAATGAGCTGACCTGCTCTCAGAGATGTAAGACATTAAAGCATTTCTAAACATGCCAAATACTTTTATGTTAGAATCTTACTGCCAAGCCAATGAGTAATACAAACCAGATAAAGTAGTTAATTCTGTGGTTTACCAAAGCAGTACACTTTCCTGCTGTTTTGTAGATTGTGAACTAATGACACAGGGTCCTCCCCTAATGATCAGTCGTTTTCCTTACTGAAAGTTAAGCACTTAATAGGGCACATCGACTCTTTCAAGTCGATTAGTCCGTTCATATCAATTCAGTTTATTTGGGCCCTTGCTAGTGGCGTTATTAATTAAGCAAATGTTTATTGGGCATTTCCTCTATCCCAGGCTCTGGGTTTACATGGATCAAGGAGAAGGAGTCATGACCCTCATTGAGTGTGCAGGCTGCCAGTGTGAATGAGCTGATGCTCCTGAGTCTTTGTTAGGCCTGTAAGGAAGAGCCACACTGTAAATCCAGTTTTGCAAACACAACCACCTTCAGGGACAATGTGGTTCAAGGAGCGAGTGAAGCACGCCAGGAGTGAGGCAATAAGGAGTGACTCAGACTGTGGAGATCTAGAGAATTCTCACCTGTTAAAGGTATTTACCTCAAGGTTCAGCCGAGCTTCCAGACTGAGAAAGACTAGGAACAAAGGCCTGACGATCTACTTCCAAAAATTAATCAGTGAAAACCACAACACAATATTGTCTGATGTAGTACTAGAGGAAACCCTGGTAGCATAGTGGTTAAGAGCTACGGTTACTAACCAAAAGGTCAGCAGTTCGAATCCACCAGGTGCTCTTTGGAAACCCTGTGGGGCAGTTCTACTCTGTTTTTTAGGGTTGCTATGAGTTGGAATTGAATCAACAGCAATGGGTTTGGTTTTGGTTTGGTAGTGCTAGAAGATGAGCTGCCTAGGTTGGAAGGCAATACACAATAGCTGCAGCAGTGGACTCAAACATGCCAACAATCATGAAGGTGGCACAGGACCAGGCATCACTTCATCATTTCATTCTGTTATACATAAGCTCGTCATGAGTCGGAGCCAACTCAACAGAACTAACAGCAACACTTCAAAAAGCGTCAAAGCAAAGTAATGCCTTGGTCCCAAATCAATTAGAAAGCTCCCTTTGCCATCTCTGCTTTTCAGGAGTCCCGGGTAGTCTCCAAAGGAAGCTTTTCCTAAAGAACAGTGCGGTGAAAAGTGCAACAGGGAGAGACTCTGGAGGCCCACCCCTGAACTGTTCAGACCCCAGCCCCCTCTCAGGTAAACAGTGAGCCAGGAGATCGTTAAGATTCATTCCAGACCTGATAGTCCATGGTTAGACCAGATTGTCTGGAGGAAATTTTTGATAGCGAAGAGCCCAAAGACTAGGAGAAGGGTTTCAAACTGAAGTCTGAGATGTTGTGAAGTTGGACAAGAGCTGACTGGGAGGAAGTAACTTGGGGGAGCCTTTGTCTCACACCCCCAACAAGCACACCCAGCCCTTCCATCTCAACAACAGCATTCCTATTCGACATGTCGTATATATTAAGCATTGCTTGCGGTGTCATTTAACGAAATGGGTTTTGCTGTTTAAAAAAGTTTGAAAACCAACTGAGAATAATAGTTGGCCACTCAAATACACAGTCCTGTAAGATCTGAGCATGTGATTTTTCGGATGAGGAAGAAATAGAAGAGCCCTCGTGGGAGAAAATTACCACCTTTATTTGTTGGGATGTTGTCATCATCATCAGCTTTCACAAGGCCGTACATATTTCGCATGGAATCCCAGTCCCACCACTTTCTAGCTGTGTGTCCTTACACAGTTAATTAACCTTTCTAGGTCTCAGTTTTCTCATCTGTCAAATGGGCACAATAATACTACTTACCGAGCAGGTCTATTGAGAGGGTTAAATGAGTTAATGCAAGCAATGCTCTTAGTAGTTAGGTGCTCCTTATTATTCATGAAGTTCTTGGGTGGTACACACGGTTAACACACTTGGCTGCTAACCAAAAGGCTGGCTGTTCGAGTCTATCCAGAGACACCTCAGAATAGAGACCTGGTGATCTACTGCTGAAAAATCAGCCACTCAAAACACTTTGGAGCACAGTTCTACTCTGACAACCATGGGGTCTTCATGAGTCAGAATCCACTCAGAAGCAACTACTTTTTACATTATCCTTAGAAGGTCATGGTGCCTTGGAGGCAAATGATGCTCAGATCGCTGTAGAATTTTTACACGAGTAACGTCTGTTTAGGGACCCCTGGTGGTACAGTGGTTAAATGGTTGGCTGCTAACTGCAAGATCAGCTCCACCTTTGGCCTCCAAAATAGGATCTTAGGTCTGCAACAAAAGACTTGCAAAATGGACTTTGTTGAAGAGAAAAGGTTGTACCAAATCCCATTTTTCTTTACATCTAAAGAGCTAGGGCAGGCTGGCTCAAAACAGGTAGCTTTACCACCAGCCATAAAGTAGAAGGGACAGAAGACAGCCATGAAGATGAAGAAAATGACTTCTATGGAAGTAAGAAAGGACAGGCTTAGAGGTGACATAACTAGTTTGTGTACCTGCCTGGACCCTAAGAAGGACCCAGACCCTCTGCCACATACTCGGTGGGACATAAGTTTGGATGCCCAGTGCTCAGGACTCAGAGCGATACCTTAAAACAGTTGTTAAAACTTGTGCATCTACAAGAGCTGGAGAAAAGTGTAGAACAAAATTCCAACTCACAAAAAAAGACCAGACTTACTGGCCTGACAGAGACTGGAGAAAGCCCCAGAATATGGCCCCCAGAAACTCTTTTAGCTCAGTAGTTAAGTCACTCCTGAGGTTAACCCTTCAGCCAGGGGTTGGACAGCTCTATAAAATACGGCAAGACTAATGGGGCACAATAGCCCAGGGACAAGGACTAGAAGGCGGGAGGGCACAGAAAAGCTGGTGATAAAGAACCCAAGGTCGAGAAGGGAGAGTGTTGACATGTCGTGGGGTTGTTAACCAATGTCATAGGACAATACGTGTACTGTTTAATGAGAAACTGTTTGTTCTGTAAACCTTCATCGAAAGTACAATAAAAAATTAAAAATAAAATTTAAAAAAAAGCTTGTGCATCTAGGATGCAATGTACCCTCCAATGTCTTGTTGTTGTTAGTTGCTGTCATGTCAGCTCTGACTCATGACAATCTCAAGTGTATCAAAGTAAAAATGAACTCCGTAGGGTTTTCAATGGCTGATTTTTCAGAGGTAGATCACCAGACCTTTCTTTAAAGATACCTGTGGGTGAATTTGAACCACAAACCTTTTAGTGAGTAGCTGAGCACTTAACCATTTGTGCCACCCAGGAATATCCAATGGCTTCCTAGCCATCAATTGGGAGCTGGGAGTTATATTGTGTTTTCCTTACCACTAGGCAACTCCTACATTATATTCATTCAAGGAGAGCCTGTCAGTTCTTATGTTCATATCTTTCCTAGATGATAATTCATAAAAGAAAAAGATCTTGGTTCCCTTTATTAATGTATCTCTCTGTTAGCTTTCTGATTACTATTTTGTAACCAGAACATAGTACCAAAATTTAATTGTGTTCATACGGAAACTGAACATAGACCAAGAGGCAGTTGTTTGAGCAGAACAAGAGGATACTGCATGGTTTAAAATCAAGAAAGGTGTGTGTCAGGGTTGTGTCCTTTTGCCATACTTATTCAGTCTGTATGCTGAGCAAATAATCTGAGAAGCTGGACTATATGCAGAAGAATGGAGCATCAGGACTGGAGAAAGACTCATTAACAACCTGTGACACAATCTTGCTTGCTGAAAGTGAAGAGGACTTGAAGCACCTACTGATGAATATCAAAGAGTACAGCTTTCAGTATAGAAGCTACTTTGGCATAAAAAAAACAAAAATCCTCACAACTGGACCGATAAGCAACATCATGATAATTGGAGAAAATATTGAAGTTGCCAAAGATTTCGTTTTACTTGGATCCACAATCAGTGCCCATGGAAGCAGCAGATGCATGCAAGTGACATATTGCATTGGGCAAATCTCCTGCAAAAGACCTTTTGAAAGTGTTAAAAAGCAAAGATGTCACTTTGAGGACTAAGGTGTGCCTGACCCAAGCCATGTTATTGGCTCATATGCATGTGAATAAGGAAGACCGAAGAAGAATTGATGCCTTTGAATAATGGTGCAGGAGAAGAATATTGAATGTACCATGGACTGCCAGAAGAAAAAACGAATCTTGGAAGAAGTACAGCCAGAATGCTCCTTGGAAGTGAGGATGGCGAGACTTCGTCCCATGTATTTTGGAGATGTTATCAGGAGGGTCCAGTCCCTGGAGAAGGACATCACGCTTGGTAGAGTAGAGGGACAGTGAAAAAGAAGATCATCAAGGAGACGGACTGACACAGTAGCTGCAACAATGGGCTCAAACATAGCAATGATTGTGAGGATGGGGCAAGACTGGTCAGAATTTCGTTCTGATGTACATAGGGTTGCTAAGAGTCAGAATCAACTTGATGGCACCTAACAACAACAAACAAAATCCTATTTCAGAACTCATAGACACTAAAATGTTCTTGGTTTTTAGCACTAGTTCTAATATTTTGGGAGGAGAAGCTTCATATTCCCTTGAACATTGTACTAAACTCCTTCAGTGGAACGTCTGGGCTTTGTGAAAGTTTTAAGTTGTAAGAGGCTTTAGAGAGAGTCTAGTCCAGATCCCCTATGTTACAGATAAGAAAAATGAGGCCCAGAGGAGCTGGGCACCTTGTAGGAGTTCCCATGGACAATGGCAGAGCCTGGACTCATGCATAGTCCTCCTACCTCTGAGAGCAAAGTTCCAATGCCCCTGCCACACCTACCTTCACTACACCCCACAAGTCAGGGTGCATTGGTAGAATCTGTCTGGAAAATACTCCAAGTAAAACGTCTAGATCTGCTAGCAGAGTACAGTGTTGCACTTGTAGACACACATTACAGAATAACGACTAGAGAGTTAAGCACAGTCATCAGCTACTGACAAAAAGGAATTCCGAGCTGGATCATCTACATTAGGATCTTTGTTAGTTATCTTTATTGAACATTTTCTCCTTAGCTTAACTCTCTGAAGAAATCTCCAGGAATTTTCAGAGGTTGAAGCAGAGATTGCATCTGTTTGGGACCTCGTGAAAATGAGGGAAACAGGACATGGTTACAGCTTTTGTGCTGAAGGAAGAGAATGATTTAATTCATTGGCACAAAAAGTCAATGCAATTAAACCCTACGCCCGAAGACTTGCCTTTTATTCCGGAAGTGAAAGTGTTTCCGGTTGTGACTCACTCGGTTTTTACGGAGATTCAGGAAAATTGGATGCCATCAAAGGAGGCGGTTGATGTCTGTCACAGTCTGGATTTTCTGGAATGACTTCCTTCTCAGCATGTATGTTCTAAATATAAGGGGCTTTTTGGTTAGTGTATATTTAAGGAGATTACAACAGTCTCATTAGATGGTTATACCAAACATTTAAGAAATCCACAAGATCCACAGTTTATCAGAGGAGTGAATATTCAAATTCAAGATATATTGACCGTTTTGGTAAAACAGATTTTTTTTTTTATATAATATAGACTCTCATGAACTGACAAAATCAACATCATTTTTTTAAAATCAAGCATGGCTAAACATTTCTTATGACACTGATACCATAAACCAAATTTTTAACTTAGACCTTGCCACACTACTGCTTGTTTAAAAAAAAAAAAAAAAAAAAAAAAAAAGGAGTCCTTCCCATAATGTGATGTTTGGATACACCAAAAGCTAGTTGCCATGGAGTAGATTCTGACTCATGAAAACCCCATATGGGTCAGAATAGAACTGTCCGCCACAGGGTTTTCAATGTCTGAGTTTTCTGAAGTAGATCACCAGATCTTTGTTCTGAGGCAGTGGTACAAAGGCTTAATAGTTTATTGCTAACCAAAATGTTGGTAGTTTGAGTCCACCAGAGGTGCCTCAAAAGAAAGGCTTGGTGATCTACTTCCAAAATAGCAACCATTTAAAACCCTAAGGAGCACAGTTCTACTCTGACACAAGTGGGGTCACCATGAGTTGGAATTGACTCAACAGCAGCTTGTTTTTGTTTTCTTAGTTTTTATACACTCAAAACTTATAAATGACCTATCAGGTACAAAACTTGGTGGTAGATGTTTTCTCATACATTTTGCTTAAGCTTTGAGGCATTCTTATTATGCAATTTTTATATTCTCATTTTCAGAATAGTTGGTTAGCTAATAAATTCAACAAATATGACTGTCTGGAGTAGCTAAAAAGAAGAAACAGAATGTTTCTGGATCAGAAACACGGAAACACTAACAATTTCAGAGTTAACTCCACTTTACTTCATGTAGCCACAATTCAATTACAGCTACCTAGAAGGGACAAAGAGCCTACCATCTGGAAAAGTCAAAAGAAAATGACAAGTTGACACTGTATCACAGTAGAGTGTAGAATATATATCATAGGCATGTAGAATATATTTTCCATGTTTGCAAATATCTCTTTGTTCAGAACAGGTTTTCTTATGAAACTGACTCTGGGCTCTACAGATGAGTTTGGAGGTGCCAACATCTCTGCCACAACTATACTGAGACCATAAATGTGGTCCTTTATACACTTCAGATAACAAGGCCTTTCCGGAATCTGATGACAGCTGTTCACTCCTCCCCAGAAAAACACAACTGTATATAAAATTCCGAATCCATTTCAGTTTGTTCTTTGTTGATCCTCTTTTATTGATTTTTCTTTTTTTAGTTTAAGATGTCAATCCACTGTCTCTCTTCAAAAAAACAATTTTAAGAGCTCCAACAGCTCTTACATTTTGGAAGAACATCTTTGGAAATCTTATGATCCAAATCTGAAAGAAATCTCATGGTTTTTCTTCCTAGGCTGTGCTAATGTAACAAGTGCCTGATGTAATATCTAACTTCTTCCCATGGTAATTTTTCAGGGAAAGAGCCATATCGCGTGTTTACAACAGCATTGAGAGTGATAAGAGGGCCTAAACCCCATTGCCATCGAGTTGATTCTGATTCATACCGACCCTGTAGAAATGCCCCACAGAGTTTCTATGAAGCAGCTGGTGTATTTGAACTGCTGACCTTTTGGTTAGCAGCCGAGCTCTTAACCACTGTGCCACCAAGGATCCAATAAGAGGGCCTGGTACAGAATAATGAAGACTGGCCAGTATTACCTCTTCCCCACCAAATATGAGCAGCTTTAGGGCAGGGACTTGGTTTACCACCTAGAACAATGCCTGGAAATTTTATTATGAGACCAGTGTAAGATTCAAGACAAAAATAATAAACTTAATAAATAAGAGTATTTATTAGAATAAAAGATAGCTTTGCCAATATGAAATCGGGTCTAAATACTCTCACAATGAATGAAAGCATTAAAATTTACGAGAGAAAAACTATGGAAAAGCAAATAGAAATGACCCAAATCACATTGACAATAACCCAAAATCCAAACCCACCGCCGTTGAGTCAATTGTGACTCATAGCAACCCTATTGACAAGAGGCAATTGCAATGTTTACTCCTTTGAGTGAGCTGGAGCTAGAAATTGCTTTCTCTTCAAGTTGTACTACTCCACTTCTCTTCCTTATATATGCTATAAGCAAGAAATTGATTTATCTCCTGAATTCTATAGTGATTTGGGGATTTTCTGGTTGTAAAGAGTTATTAAAGGGGATATAAGTTACTACATCCAAAAATCAATGTAATCCACTAACAGTTTTTGTTTCACATCTCATAACATGGAGGAATCTGGAAGGCATTATGCTGAGTGAAATCAGTCAGTCGCAAAAGGACAAATATTGTATAAGACCACTATTTAAGAACTCAAGAAAAGGTTTAAACACAGATGAAAACATTCTTTGATGGTTACAAGGGTGGAGAGGGAGGGAGGGGGTATTCACTAACTAGATAGTAGACAAGAATCATCTTAGGTGAAGGGAAGGACAACACACACTACAGCGGAAGTCAGCACAACTGGACTAAACCAAAAGCTAAGAAGTTTCCTGAATACAACCAAACACTTCGAGGGACAGAGTAGCAGGGGTGGCGGTCTGGGGACTATGGTTTCAGGGGACATCTAGGTCAATTGGCATAACAAAGTTTATTAAGAAAATGTTCTGCATCCCACTTTGTTGAGTGGTGTCTGGGGTGTTAAAAGTTAGTGAGTGGCCATCTAAGATGCATCAATTGGTCCCAACCCACCTGGAGCAAAGGAAAATGAAGAACACCAAAGACAACAGGAAAATATTAGTCCAAGAGACAAAAGGGCCACATAAACCAGACTCCTTCAGCCGGAGACCAGAAGAACTTGATAGTGCCTGGGTACCACCAATGACCACCCTGACAGGGAACACAACAGAGAGTCCCTGACAGAGCAGGGGAAAAATGGGGGGCAGAGCAGAACTCAAATTCTAATAAAAAGACCAGACTTAAATGAACTGACTGAGACTAGAGGGACCCCAGAAGACAAGGCCTCCAGACTCTGTTAGCCCAAAAGTAAAACCATTCCTGAAGCCCACTCTTCAGACAAAGATTAGGCTGTACTATGGGACATAAAATGATGCTCACGAAGAGTGTGCTTCTTAGCTGAGTAGACACATGAGACTATATGGGCAACTCCGGTCCAGAGGCAAGATGAGAAGGCAAAAAGGGACAGGAGCTGGTTGAATGGACACGGGAAATCAGAGGTGGAAAGGAGAAGTGTGCTGGGAAGGAGAAGTGTGCTGTCACAGTATGGGGAGAACAGCTAGGGTCACATAGCAGTGTCTGTATAAATTTTTGTATGAGAGACTAACTTGAGCTGTAAACTTTCATGTAAAGCACAATAAAAAAACGTTCTTGTTTCATATATCCAGTGAGGATTTTTTCAGATTTAGTAAAAGGCAAGAGCTTTAAGGCATAGAAATAAAAATATATCATTTTATTTTGAATAATATCAATCTAAAAATGTTGATCTTTGATTTTTGTGATGATAAATCAAAAGAGATAGTGCAAGAAAGACATTTTGAATCACAATATTTAAAAGCATTCCCATAATTGTGAATTGTATTTCTAATTTTCACTATATTGTTAATAATAGTACTTAAGTTTTGCTTAATAATACTAAGTGCTGATCCAAGATGTTGGAAAGGCCACATGCATTGATTTCCCATCCTTACAGTGATCCCGTATCAATGATGGTATAAGGAGAAAAGGATGTGAATTAGTAACAATGCTAATTTAAACCAATTTCTATACGAGGGTACATGTTATTTGAAGCAACAAGTAGTTTTTATAGAAAAGAGTAAAATGAGATTTCTATTCAGTCAATGCAATTACTGACATAAAATCTGATATGCAGGAATCTGATAAAATATTTTATCTTCTTTCATGGACAAATGCTACTACTTTACAAAGAAAACCCAAGTTCACATCTTGGCATTTTTAAATGCTTTAACAAGGCATGGAGTTAGAGCACATACAATCTTTCTCTTTTCTTTTTATTTATTTATTTTTTGTTCGTCTCTTTTTTTAGTTGGCTCGACATTGTAACATTTTTTTGAAGTGTTGAAAAAGGATGCATGAGGATTACAGTTAGCTAGAAATCTGGCATAACACATATACAGAGACAAAAAGGGAAGAAACCTATGAAAATAACCTACTTCCTTCCTTTTCTTGTTTTTCATGATTAGTAACAATTTAATAGATGGAACCATTTTCTTTTAAGAACAATCAACAATTTGTTGAAACCCCATAGAATCATATAATTTTTAAAAATTCTTCTAGATTTTTCGTAGGTGATGTCTATGAGCTAAGAGGTTATTATCGCATTTTCTGTAAAGTTTTAGCAGTTTAACAACCAGAGCTGTAGTAACGATGTGTCTCTTGTGGCTCATCTGCCCTTGTACTTACAATAAATCCAGAGCAATAGTGCAATCACTGTGGAAATATCCCTGGAAGAAAAACGTGGTTAGTTTATTCTTGATGACATTGCCTATGAAAAGAAGTCATATTCTAAACAGTTTTGCCTCATAGAGATAGAAATATTTTCCATTTTCTATTATAGACAAAAATTGCAGCAGAGCTTAAAGGAAAGAGGCCTATACTAAATGTAAAAACAAACAAATTAACACACAAAAAACCACAAGCTGAACGAAGAACCAAGCCAGTGCTGTTGTTATTATTGTTGCTGCTGTCAGTTGCCCTCGAGTCAGCTCTGACTCACCGTGGCTTCACGTACAATAGAATGAAACTTTGCCCCATCCTGTGTCATCTTCATGATCACTGGTAGGTTTGAGTCCATTGCTGTGGCCACTGTGCGTTTTGAAGGTATTCCAACCTAGAGGGCTCATCTTCCAGTACTATATTGGACAATACTCTCTGTAATCCACAGGATTTTCATTGGCTACTTTTTGGAAATAGATCTCCAGGGCTTTCTTCTTAGTCTGGAAGCTCCACTGAAACCTGCCCACCATGGGTGAATGACCCTGCTGGTATTTGAAATAACAGTGGCATAGTTTCCAGCATCTTAGCAACATGGAAGCCACCACAGTACATCAAACTAACAGAGAGTTGGCGGAGGTCAATATTAGAAACTATGAAATGCAGAAGTACCGATTAAGAAGACTATGTGTGTTTCTCCAGTACATGTGTAGTACGGGGTTGTTGTTAGGTGTCCTCGAGTAAGTTCTGACTCATAGCGACCCTATAGGACAGAGTAGAACTTCCCCATAGGGTTACCCAGAGCAGGTAGAGCAGGACAAAGGACTGAAGCATTTGGAGGGGATTAGACAGACAGTGACTGAAGTGATATACCAGGCGTACTATGGAATAAATGGATTATTTAAAAAAAATTTTTTTTTATTGTACTTTAGGTGAAGGTTTACCGGACAAATAGTTTCTCATTAAACAGTCAGTACACATATTGTTTTAGGACATTGGTTAACAATCTAACGACCAGTCAACACTCTCCCTTCTCGACCTTGGAGGAACTTTTTTTTTCTTTTTTGGTGAAAATATACATAGCCAAAGATACACCATTTCAAAAATTTCTACATGTACAATTCAGTGACTTTGATTATGTTCTTCCAGTTGTGCTGCTATTCTCACTATCCTTTTTGAAATTCTTCTATCACCATTGTCTTCAACTCTCTGCCCCCTAGACTTCCCATCAAATCTTTTGAGTTGCTGTTGTCAATTTGATCTCACATAGATATTTCTTTTTTTTTTTTTGTACTTCAGATAAAGGTTTACAGAACAAAATAGTTTCTCATTCAACAGTTAGTACACATATTGCTCTATGACAATGGTAACAACCCCACGACACGTCAACACTGTCCTTACTCAACCTTGGATTCCCTATCACCAGCTTTCTTGTCCCCTCCTGCCTTCTAGTCCTTGGCCTTGGCCTGCTGTGCCTCATTAGTCCCGTTTTGTTTTATGGGGCTGTCCAATCTCCGGCTGAACGGTGAACCTCGGGAGGGAATTAGCCACTCAGCTAAAAGTGTGTCCGGGGTCCATACTCTCAGGATTTCTCCAGTCTCTTTCAGGCCAGTAAATCTGGTCTTTTTTTGTGTGTTAGAATTTTGTTCTACATCCTTCTCCAGCTCTGCCCAGAAC
>NW_004444137.1:332555-363462 GCF_000243295.1 Trichechus manatus latirostris | reverse complement strand
GGGTCTCTTCATTTTTCTTTGTTCTTTTTTCTGAGTTTTCCTGAAACAGAGTTGTATCCAAGTGTTTGTCTTCAATTCTACTGATCCTGTCTTCCACCATTTCAAATCTGCTTATCAGCCCTTCTTTGAAACAGTCCATTTCTGAAATCTTGTTGTTTATCTTTTGGATTTCTAATTGTTGTTTTTGTATAATTTCTAGTTGTGAATTTATTTTGGCATTTTTTTCCTGCATTATTTTCCTGAATTCTTCCAATTTTTTGTCTGCTTTTTCTATGAATTTGTCTATTTTTTTCCTCATTTTTGTCTGCTTTTTGCTTCAGTTCTTAGAGAATACTGAGTATTAGAGATTTGAATTCCCTATCAGGTAGTTCTAGTGCCTTTTCTTCCACAGGAGAGTTATCTGGTGTTTTATTTTGTATGCCTACTGGAACCATCCTGTCCTGTTTTTGTAAATGTTTTGATATTGTCTGCTCTCTTCGGGGCATTCAGTAGTTATTTTTCTCCTTTATTGATTGTACATTTGTTTCATTTTTTTTTTTTTATTTGACTATGTCTGAGCAGGCGGACTGTGTGTTCTTTGTTGTTTGCTTGTCTGTGGACACAATACTCTTTGCCTCCTTCTCCAACTGGCAGGGTCAGTCACTCAGACATGGTACGGCAGGGCAGAACTAGCTGAAGAGAAGTTAGTGGGACAGGCTGTTTGTGACACTTATTACAGCCACCAGAGTGGGTCAGTAATCAGTGCAGGGCAGGTTCCAGTAGGCCATGCTTGTGCTGCTTGGTGGTGTGATGTTAAGCGCACAATGCAGTTAGGCAGGATGTATTGGGGAGATTGTTATGTGTGGAGCTAAGACGGATATGGGAGAGAGCAGAGAGGAACAGGAGCCAAAAACATACAAAGAAACCGAAAAGAATGCTAGGGGAGCTTGCCATTGGAGTGGAGAGATGAGAGAGTATGAAATGGAGGAAAACAAAAAGGAAAAGAGGAAGCAAATAAAATAAAATAAAAGAACGAATAAATAAAAATCGGAAAGGGAAAAGAACAGCAAAGCTCCCAGAGATCCCACCGGTTAGGCTATGAGGTCTGGGGAAGTTGTTCTCAGTTGTTGCAGTACAGCCTGGCTAGAAGGCATATTTGTATACAACACCAGTTATTCAGGAAACAGAAAGAGAAGGAATATATAGAGAGATGAGAAACTGAGTAATGAAGAAAGACAAAAAGGAAAAAATAGGGAAAAGAAAACAAAACAATTTTAAAAAAAAGTCCCCCCAAAACAGAAAAAAAATGAAAAAAGAAATGCCCTCAAGGATACCTCTGCACATCTGTGCAAGCTGAGCGTTAGGTTCCAAGCCATGCAGCACCATCTGGCCAGAACGGGCTCCCAACTCAAGAAAAGGAAAAGAAAGCAAACAAACATTTCAAAACAAACAAATGAATAAAAGCCCCATAATCCCACCAGTGCAGCAGCCCAGACCGGGAAGCAGCTCCACACTCGAACGGATCTCTGCAGCCCCTCTGGAAGAAACAAAGATGGCACACGGAGCCTGGTATTTGAGCTACAGGAGGGGGAGGTGGTGAGAGGTAAGGAAGAAATCAAAAGAAGCAGAAAAAAAGCAACACCAGCAGCCAACAAATGGCACTCAGAGAGCCAGCTA
This sequence comes from Trichechus manatus latirostris, assembly GCF_000243295.1. Classification (NCBI taxonomy): domain Eukaryota; kingdom Metazoa; phylum Chordata; class Mammalia; order Sirenia; family Trichechidae; genus Trichechus; species Trichechus manatus. The sequence continues at coordinate 361,806 of NW_004444137.1, read as the reverse complement.
GTGCGGGCTGGTGGAATCCAAGCAACCGGTGCTTCCCAGACAAGAGACTGTGTCCTCAGGAAGCAGAAGAGGCCGAGCATGGTTGAAGAAGTAGGGGGTGGGAAAGTGTATATCACAAATTACCAGAGCTCCGCAGCCCCTCAGGAAGAAACAAAGATGGCACACGGAGCCAGGTATTTGAGTGAAAGCAACACTAGCAGCCAACAAATGGCACTCAGAGAGCCAGCTAGTGCGGGCTGGTGTTTCTGGACAAGAGACTGTGTCCATGGGAAGCAGAGGGGGCTGAGTGTGGGTGAAGAAGGGTAGAGAGTGGGAAAGCGTTTATCACAAATTACTGGAGCTCTGTAGCCCCTCAGGAAGAAGCAAAGATGGTGCATGGAGCGAGGTACTCGAGCGAAAGGAGGGAGAGGTGGGGAGAGGCAAGGAAGAAATAAAAAGAAGCAGAAAAAAAGCAACACCAGCAGCCAACAAATGGCACTCAGAGAGCCACCCGTTCGGGTGTGTGGAATCCAAGCAGCCGCTGTTTCCCGGTCAAGAGACTGTGGCCGCGGGAAGCAGAGGAGACCGAGTCAGGGTGAAGAAGGGTGGGGGGTGGGAAAACGTATATCTACAATTACCGGTTGTTTGACAGACACACAGGAGTTCAATATACAGATAATAAAATATTATCTTTATTGCTGGTAGCGCTAGATTAGAGACTGTTTTTAGGGTGTTTGGAAAAATAAGTCCCTACAATGTACCTCCTTGGTCTAAAGCTTGGGATGACCCACCTTGGAAATAGCCTAATCGGAAAACAGGAGCAAAAGAGGAAGAAGGACACTTGATAATAAGAGGAGGAACTGGACTACAAGACTAACTGTCTCCATGAACCACAGTATTCTCTACCTTGAGACCAGAACTAGACGGTTCTCGGCTACCACTGCTGAACATTCTGATCAGGGTCAGGATAGATGCATCCTGATAGCAAGGGAGAAAAATGTGGAACAGAACTTCAGATTATCAAATAATTCAGACTTACTGGACCCATGAGACTGAAGGAATCCCCAAGACTATTACCCTGAGATACTCTTTAAATCTTGAACTGAGACTATCCCCTTAAGTCACCTTTTAATTAAATAGCAGGTTAACTGAACAGGTAAAGAATGTCAACCATTAGTACCATACTTAAAAAAAAAAAAAAATCTGTATGAGACCAAATGGACAACAGTTACTCTAAAACATGGAAGAGAAGGGGCTGGGGGGGAGGGCAGTGAGACCAAGTTAATGGAAATGGAACAACTAAAACTGAAATAATGAGAATGTAGACACAAGGTGAAGAAAGTAACCAATGTCACTGAAAATTATGTGTAGACATTGTTGAATGGAAACCTGTTTTGCTGTGTATACTTGTACCAAAAATACAAAACACACACAGATCATTTGACCAAGCATCTGCGGGGGTGGGGGCGGTGCGGTGGTAGGGGAGGGTCACTGCCTTCTCCATCAGTCAATAGTGAGGACAGAGAGAAAACCACCACAGGTGCACTAGGAGTTTTAACCCATGGCTCCCATCCAGTCTGGACAAAGGGATGTCAGATTCCTGCCTTCCATCAATTAATTAGGTAAGCCACTCCTCCTTTGTGGGGTGGAGAAGGGAGAGGAAGGACATGATACTCTAAGGAGGTAGAAGAAATATGAGGATAGTGGGAGAAGGTTTTCCTAACATCCTCCAAAATAAAAAAATAAATAAACAAAACCCATTGCTGTAAAGTTGATTCTGACTCATAGCAACCTTGTAGAACAGAGTAGAACTGCCCCATAGAGTTTCCAAGGGGCACCTGGTGGATTTGAACTGCTGACCTTTTGGTTAGCAGACATAACTCTTAACCACTACACCACCAGGATTTCCTGTAATATCCTCAAGGCTTTGCAAAATCTTTCCCTTACATGACCCTCTGCAGTCCTACCAATAACCTTCTGATGTAACAGGAAGGCTGAGCTCAAGCAGGGAGTTCAGTGTCTTCCTCAAAGTTGCACACATCAAGTGGTCTATAAGTTACATGTGCAGTTGAAAGTGATAATTACGATCCACAGGAAATCAATGGATAATTTAAAGCTTAAAAACATAAAGTTCACCTCCTCATAGGAGTTCCGCGTTTTGAGATTGAAACCAGTAATTAGCAGAGATATGATGAAAATCTTCCTGTATGTGTTGAAGCGACAAGATTTGCTCCTAATTTTCATTCTATGGTAGATCAACATGATTTGGTGGAGCGATTGGGCCAAATCCCAAAGTACTTACTACATTGCATGCTTCTCAATGGGTTTACATAACTAGACATTCTTTTTTATTTTTTTGGTAAAATTATACACAGTCAAAGATACACCATTTCAACAATTTCTACATTTATGATTCAGTGACATTGTGCTACCATTCTCACCATCCTTTTCCAAATTATTCTGCTACCATTATCTTAAACTCACTGCCCCCTAATCTTCCCACTGAATCTTTAGAGTTGCCATTGCCAATTTGATCTTCCATAGATAATTGTTTTTAAAAGCACACAATGCTCAAAGCAGACTTACTTTACTAATTAAAATAAGCTGTTTTTGATTGAAAGAAGCCTGTAGGAAATACTTTTGGTTTAAGGTTTAAAATTTAAAGATTATCTCAGGGTTGCAGTTTTGGTGGGGGTTAGTCCAAACTCAATAGCTCCAGAAGGTATGGATTACATTGAGAATTTAAAATTATGTTCCTCATTTTCTCCCTTTTGATCAGGATTCTTCTATAGACTCTCTAATCCCAATGTTCAGTAACGGTAGCCAGGTACCATTCAGTTCTTCTGGCAAATGAGGCAGTTGCTCATGGAGGCAACCAGACACACAATTCAATTTTCTTCTCCAATTCCTGATTCTCCTTCTTCCTCTGTTGCTTCCGGTGAATGGAGACCAATTGTTGTACCTTAGATAACTGCTGGCTAGCTTTTAAGACCCTAGTCACTACACAATGAACTAGTAGGTAAAACAGATATTTAGCATAAATAGCCTTTGCATTAGATGTTAGCAGACACCATTGATGGAAACCACCAGAACAATAGAAATGAAATTGAATGTTAGGTTCAACTTCCCACGTTTATATTTTTATCCAGTTTTCTGACTTATCACTATCCAAAATTAATCCGTAAACACTATTCTTTATATTTCATAAAAGTGATTTTTCCTTTCTTAGAAACAGACCTTTCCTCATGGATCATAAAGGGTCAAAATGTTGTCTGGGTGCCATAACTTCTCTTGTATAGTCATACCTTAGCATTCATAAGATAACCTTGCATTCATTTATTTGTCTGTCTCCCTCATTATACTGTGGACTCTAAAAGAAAGCACTGTATCTAGAAAGCCTCATACATAGTAGATGTGGATCAAAATGTAAGGAAGAAAAAAAAGGAGAGAGAGAGAGAAGGAGAAAGGGTGAATATGCCATTAACATATGTTATTCACATTGTGGAAGAAAAACCTCCACTGGAGAAAGAATCTCCCAAAACAACTTCCATCAAATAAAACAAACTGTAACAAAGAAATGAAATCCAGGAATGATTTTTATTTTCATTACCTTGTTTTTAAGTTTTCTTCTTATACTCTTAGATGGAAATATATTTTATCACTCTTCAAGCAAGAGGCACTCTTAATAATACTTTCATCTCACTTACAATCTGTTTGGAAAGGCATCGGCGGTTCAGTGGTAGAATTCTCGCCTTCCATGCAGGAGTCTCAGGCTCAATTCCTGGCCAGTGCACTTCATGCACAGCCACCACCCATCTGTCAGTGGAGGCTTGTGTGTTGCTATGATGCTGAACAGGTTTCAGTGGAGCTTCCAGACCAAGGCATAATAGGAAGAAAGGCCTGGTGATCTACTTCCAAAAATTAGCCATTGGAAACCCTATGGACCACAACAGTTCGATCTCCAACCAATCACGGGGATGGCACAGGACCAGACAGTGTTTCGTTACATTGTGCTTGGCGTCACCATGAGTCGGGGGCCAACTTGATGGCAACTTAATCAAAACATAATCTGTTTTTAAAATTCTATTGCCAGTGTCTCCATTGTGGGCATACTGACCCATATTTCTCATTGTGGGGTAATAAAAGTACTTTCTTCAAGAGGCTGTCATGGAAATCAGCAACACCTGGCATGTAGTAAGCAGAATGTAGGTGTCATGCAACATATAAATGTATTTGAAAGCATTGGCTCTGCCTGACCTTAACATCTGAGCCCTCAATCAAGCAGCTGGATCTACCCCTGGCAAATGAGCATCGACTCCCACCCTTGCCTTTCTCATCTTCTCTCTCCATCTTTATAAATGCAGTCAGATGTGGTGTCAAGGAACAAGATGGTGGAGATGATTATTTAGTCACTGAGTGCTTGTATAGCCCTTAGTATGTACCAGCCTTGTCCTAAGCACTTTACAAATGTTAAGTCATTTAACTATTATACTGACCTATGAGGCAAGTACTATTATTATCCTCATTTTACAGGTGAGCTTATTGAGACTCAGAGGTGAGGTCATGTACCCAAGTCCATACAGTCTGTAGGTGGCAGAAGTGAGATCTGAGCCCTGACAGTCAGGCTTAAGAGTGTGCCCTCACCCCAAACCAGAACCAGAAAAACCTGTAATGTTTTCTGACTCAGCTACTTGATAATGTGAGGTTAGCGCTAAACCAGGAATCGGTCCAACCATCTATTATGCCTTTTACAGCAACTGATGAATGAATCCTTAGGACCAGAGAGGAGAGATGGTTGCCCCTGAGTCACATAGCAGGCTGGCCGAGGTGGTAGTGCACTGTCTCCTGTGCTCACACCTGCAGCTGGAGTGAGGGGGTTCTACTTGGAAGCAGAGGGAGGGTTACCCTCACTTTCACAGTGTGTCCCCAACATCCTTAATCCTTGCCCACAGGATACTCCACTCCTGCTTTGCTCCGCTGTGATTCTTTCTGCTGATGTTCAGTGTCGTCAGAAAGATGATTCTTTTTCTATACACAGTTGATCCTCATTATACATGGGTTTCATGTTTGTGAAATCACCTACCTAAAATTTATTTGTAACCCAAAAAACAATACTCAACGGCTCTTTCATGGTAATTTACAGACACGTACTCAGTCGCTAAATGTTTGAGTCACCCAGATGCATGCTCCCAGCTGAGGTTGAACAAGGTGACGGTCTGCCTTCTTGTTTCAGTTCTGGTATTGTAAACAAGTGTCCTTTTTGAGGTCTGTTTAGTGCCATACTTTTCACATTGTGGTGCTTTTCATCTGCAATTTTGCTGTCTAAAATGGTCCCCAAGCATAGTGCTGAAGTGCTGTCTAGTGTTCCTAAATACAAGAAGGCTATGATGTGCCTTATGAAGACAATACGGGTGTTAGATAAGCTTTGTTTAGACATGAGTTATAGTGCTGTTTTCCATGAAGACAATGTTAACGAATGAACACTACTTGTTACATAAGGGTCTTATCTTAGTCATCTAGTGCTGCTACAACAAAAATACCACAAGTGGATGGCTTTAACAAAGAGAAATGTATTTTCTCACAGTCTAGTAGGCTGGAAGTCCAAATTCAGGGTGTCATCTCCAGGGGAAGGCTTTCTCTCTCTGTCGGCTCTGGAGGAAGGCCCTTCTCATCAATCTTCCCCTGGTCTAGGAGCTTCTCAGTACAGGAACCCCAGCTCCAAAGGATATGCTCTGCTCCCAGTGCTGCTTTCTTGGTGGTATGAGGTCCCCACTCTCTGCTTCTTCCCTTTCCTTTTATCTCTTGTAAGATAAAATGTGATGCAGGTCACACTTCAGGGAAACTCCCTTTACCTTGGATCAGGGATGTGACCTTAATAAGGGTGTTACAATCCCACCCCAATCCTCTTAAACATAAAATTACAGTCACAAAATGGAGGACAGCCACACAGTACTGGGAATTATGGCCTAAACAAGTTGACACCTATTTTTGGGGGACACAATTCAATCCATGACAGTCTTGAAACAGAGACACACATAAAGTAACATTACATATTGATCAATTGATGAAAATGTTGTGACCAGAGGCTCTCAGGAAACTAACCCTGTATTTCCCCAGAAGCAATGGCTCAATGTTCACTAATTCAGTGTTTGTGAAAAATGTACAGAACATAACTACTGTCAACAATGAGAATCAACTATAGCTGGACTATTGAACTTATTTTTTGCAAGAGATGTTGTAAAAATTCAAATAAAACTGGAAGCCAAACGAAAGGAATCTTCTGACGTTAACATTTTTATAGGCAAGTTGGAAAAATGAGCTGTTATATTTAAACGTTGCAAATTGGAGTGATGGTAGTTAGTTTACATGTGTTGCTCATTATGCTTCTTGCTAAAATGCCTGTCACCCTACTGACTTTGAATTTTAAATAGGCATTAGAAATTTTATACGTCTGCGGTATAATATTTTAGAAATTTGCCTGATGATAACATATTTCGGGCTTGCTAACTTGTGTCAGTCAAATTGTTCTGGTCTTTGCCAATTCAGGCAATTGTTTCTACCTGCTGACTCTGAGTGAGCAGAAAGTGGTGTCAGGAAGCTTCTCTGCCAGACTGGAAGGTAGAGTCCAAATCTCCCAGGGATCATGCCATAAGAATATTTGTAAGGACAGATAATGTAGGTTACAACAAATCATAGTGCCTTGCTGAATATATATTATTAAATAAACAGTAATTAACTATATATATATATATATAGAGAGAGAGACCCTGGGTGAGGCAAACAGTTAACCCACTTGGCTGTTAACCAAAAGGCTGAAGATTTGAATCCACCCGGAGACATCTTGGTAGAGAGGCCTGGTGATCTACTTCCAAAAAATCCTGTGGAGCATAGTTCTGCTCTGACACACATGTGGTCACCATGAGTTAGAATTGACTTGACAGCAACTATTCACTGGATTTATTTACTTATCCACACACGCACACACACCACACATACACACACATATACATATATACATATACATATATATATTATGTATGTATCTATATATCCTAACTACATGAGAAATATTAGATGGAGCATTCATGTGGGTTTGTTTTTATGTAGAAAATTTAAGGATACACAGGATTAAAAATAATTAGATTGATTTTTAGAACAAATAAGAATTCTTTATTTTTAGGTGACACTAAACACTTCTAAAGAGATGAAATATACACATTTACCATAGCAGGGAAGAAAAACAGGATAATCTTGATGAATTAAATAATTTTAGTTATCTAAATCAAACTCTCTGATATGATACTTTTAAATCATTTATTTTAGTCTTTGTAGTTTATTATTACCTAGGACCTTGTTTGTTTTCACACTGTACAGCATTTACTTCCTTCTTCATGTGGATTCATTAAAGGCCCCACAGGCCCCACTCCCGTCTTCAGGAAGAAATGTCGGCTGTCTCCTGCATGGTGTCAGAAGTGCAAGAGCCATGACGGACTATTGGCCAACCTCAAAGCTCCCTGAGTCTGAGCTCCTGTGAACAGGAAAATGTGGCCGGCTTCACCGCCTTTGTAAGGACAAATCCCAATTACAGGAATTCTCTGAAAAACAATGAATAGTGAAGTCATTTAGAGACAGAAAAGTTGTAGCTAACAAAACACAACTGCCCTCCTGTTTGAAGATGTTGTCATAGACACTTTCATTATTCCTGGATGGAAGTACCCTTGTTCTCATCAGTCCGATAACTCACTTGGACAGTTGATTGCTGTCTGCTAGGCCATCATTACCCCTGTAAGTAGACTGTAACTGGACCAAACTGGAGAGAAGTGACATTGAGATAAATAACACTCACAACCACAATGAGAGAGAGTCAAGACTAACTCAAACTCTGCATTTATAACGCCTCCCATTGAAACCTGCCTGTAGCATAAACCCCAAAAAACCCAAACCTGCTGCCATCAGGTCGATTCTGACTCATGCTGACTCCATATGTCACAGAGTAGAACTGCTCTATAGAGCTTTCTTGGCTGAGATCTTTATGGAATTAGATCACCAGGCCTTTCTTCTATTGGCTGTTGGGTGAGTTTGAACTGCCAGCCTTTAAGTTAGTACCCAAACCAAACCCAAACCCACTGCTGTCGAGTTGGTTCTGACTCATAGGAACCCCATAGGACAGAGCAGAGCTGCCCTGCAGCATTTCGAAGGTTATAAATCTTTACGGAAGCAGACTGCCACATCTTTCTCTCTCGGAGCGGCTGGTGGGTTCAAACTGCCGACCTTTCAGTTAGCAGCCAAGCACTTTAACCACTGTACCACCAGGACTCCTTGAGTGCAAACCATTTGCATCACACAGAAATTTCACTTTTGGAGTACCAGGTAGAAAGACCATGCAATTTCTTACTCTAGTGTCTTCTGCTGAATAATTGGGAAAAGTAAAAACAAGTGACTAATGGCAATCCAACCCAGAGACTGTGGCTAAATTCCAGCCGTTCAGTGAAGCATCCTCAAGCTTGACAGAACCCAGCGATACCAGAACAGTCATGATGATTAGTTAACTCTATTTCTGAAAAAGCCACAGCTTGGCCATTTGGAACTTAACGTAGGGGTGTTACATTCACCCTAATGAAATAGCCTCCACGCAGAGGTCTTGGGATTCATTAGCACCAAGCAGAGAAACAGATGATAGTTTTCTCCTCTAGTTCACCCCGGGTGAAACAGGAAATGGTGCCTCAACAGCCCTCCAGGAGAATGAAAACAGTGTAAAAAAATCATTCGCAAACTCGCTACAGTTTTACTTATCAACTAATACTGTTGACTTCAAACTTAACTGCTGATTGTATTAGGAATTACATAATGCTCTAAATTGACTTCATTTAAAAGTTGAATTCTATATCTATTTCAAAACTATTTTTAATAAATTCTTTTGTAATTGATCTGCTTCACCATATTAGATACACAAGTATGGATTTAATTCACAGTAATCATGTTGGTTAAAGTGAAATTAATATTCCTTCACCAATGGCAGGATGAAATTTCCTTGTGTTTTTATCCTTACATAACTTCATGAAGATAGTAAAGGCCAATATTCCTTAGGCTATGGAATGTGGAAGAAAAATAGAAAAAAATATACATATGTATTTTTTAATAGAAAACAAAGAATTTTTCCCCTTGATGATACTAACCATTCCTAGAAAATTTATATAAAAGTTGTTCAAAACTAAGTTTTCTGGGTATTCTGTGAAAAGCTGTGATTATAGAGACTGTATATTGTTTTGCTGTGTGTAATAAGATTTTTACATTTGTACATTTATATAAAAGTGACTATTCCCCTCAACAAATAATCTCCAGATTAAATATTCTTTGATTGATTTTTGCTGAATATACAGGGTCTATCAACGGTCATCTTTAGTCTGAGGGTCTAAACAGTTATTAATATTATGAGTGAGAGGCGCCCGGTGCACCACAGATTGGTCTGACCACATTTGGGACAGCCTTACTTTTATGGGCAGTCTTCTCTAACCCTGATGGTGCAGTGGTTAAGAGCTACGGCTGCTAACCAAAAGGTCGGCAATTCGAATCCACCAGCCGCTCCTTGGAAACCCTATGGGGGCAGTTCTACTCTGTCCTATAGGGTCACAATCAACTCCACAGCAGGCAATGGGTTTGTTTGTTTGTTTTTTGGGTTTCTCTAACAGTAGGCAGCCTGGGGTAGCTTTGCCACTTAATCAGTTTAGAAATTTAGACATATTATTTAGCCTCACACAAAATTAGTTTCCTCATTTTTTTAAAAAACGTTTTATTGTGCTTTAGGTGAAAGTTTACAGCGCAAATTAGCTTATCATTCAAAAAGTTACATACAAATTGCTTTGTGAATTGGTTGCAATCCTCGCATGTGTCAGCACTCTCCCTTTCCCTCTTTCCTTCTGAGGTTTCTGGTGTCCATTCATCCAGTTCCCATCCAGTTCCTGTCGCTTCCTGGCTTCTGGTCTTTGCTTTTCGACAGGTGTTGCCCACTTGGTCTCCTGTACTTGATCAATCTAAGAAGCTCGTTCCTTACTTGTGTTATTGCTTATTTTAAAGGCCTGTCTAACTTTTGGCTGAAAGGTGGACTTAGGGAATGGCTTCGTTCTGAGTCAGCAGGGCATCTGGAGGGCATAGTCTTGGGGGTTCCTCCAGTCTCTGTCAGACCAATAAGTCTGGTCTTCTTTTTTTTTTTTTTTTTGAATTTGAATTTTGTTCTACATTTTTCTCCTGCTCTGTCCGAGACCCTCTATGTGATCCCTGTCAGAGCGACTGGTGGTGGTAGCCGGGCACAGTCTAGTTCTTCTGGGCTCAGGCTGGTGGAGGCCGTGGTAGTTGTGGTCCATTAGTCCTTTGGACTACTCTTTCCCTTGTGTCTTTGGTTCTCTTCATTCTTGTTTGCTCTGGATGGGATAGGACCAATAAGTATATCTTAGATGGCTGCTCGCAAGCTTTTAAGACCCCAGACGCTACTCACCAAAGTAGGATGTAGAACATTTTCTTTATGAACAATGTTATGTCAATTCACCTAGATGTCCCCCGAGACTATGGTCCCCAGCCCTCAGCTCCAGTAACTCGATCCCTCAAGGTGTTTGGTTGTGTCTAGGAAGCTTCTACGACTTTGCTTTGGTCAAGTTGTGCTGACTTTCCCTTTATTGTGTATTGTCTTTACCTTCACCAAAGTTAACACTTGTCTTCTACCTAGTTAGTGATTATCCTTCCCCACCAATCCCCTCCCTCATAACCATCAGATTGTTTTTGTGTGTGTGCGTGTGTAAACATTTTCTTGGGCTTTTTTAACAGTGGTGTCTTAGAATATTTGTCCTTTTGTGGTTGACTTATTTCACTCAGCATAATACCCTCCAGATTCATCCATGTTGTGAGATGTTTTGAGGATTCAACATTGTTCTTTATAATGGGTAGTATTCCTCTGTGTATATGTACGATAATTTGTTTATCCATTCATTTGTTGATGAGCACTTAGGTTGTTTCCAACTTTTTTCTGTTGTGAATAATTCTGTAAAGAACATAGATGTACATATGTCTACTCATGTGACAGCTCTTATTTCTCTAGGCTATATTTCTAGGAGTGGGATTCTTGGATCATGTGGTATTTCTATTTCTAGCTTTTTAAGGAGGCACCATATTGTTTTCCATAGTGGTTATACCATTTTACATTCCCACCAGAAGTGTGTAAGAGTTCCAATCTCCCCATGACCTCTCCAACATTTGTTATTTTCTGTTTTTTTTTTTTTTTGATTAATGCCAGTAATGTTGGGTGAGATGGTATCTCATTGTAGTTTTGATTTGCATTTCTCTAATGGCTAATGATTATGGACATTCCCTCATGTGTCTGTTAGCCAGCTGAATGTCTTCTTTGGTGAAGTGTCTGCTCATATCCTTCGCCCATTGTCTTAGTTATCTATTGCTGCTACAACAGAAATACCACAAGAGGATGGCTTTAACAAAGAGAAATTTATTCTTCACAGTAAAGTAGGCTAAAAGTCCAAATTCAGGGTGTCAGCTCTAGGGGAAGTCTTTCTCTGTCAGCCTTCTCATCAATGTTCCCACAGACTAGGAGCTTCTCTGAGCAGGGACCCCGGGTCCAAAGGACACACTCTGCTCCTGGCACTACTTTCTTGGTGGTACGAGGTCCCCTGTCTCTCTGCTCACTTCTGTCTTTTATGTCTGAAGAAATTGCCTCAGGACACAATCCAATCTTGTAGACTGAGTCTTGCCTTACTAACACAACTGCCATCCATCCTCCCTCATTAACATCATAGAGGCAGGATTTACAACATATAAGAAAATCACACAATACCAGGAATCATGGCCCAGACAAATTGACACACACATTTTTGGGGGGACATAATTCAATCCGTGACACACATTTATTAAAGGTCCCTCATGTTTAAGCTATGAATAATAATATTAATAGTACTTAACTCCTATGATTATTGTGAAGTTTTATGTATATAAATACATATTTGCATAGATTAATTAGTAAACATATAACAAATATATTAATATATAATAAAGATGTATAAATAACATATATAAATTAATAAAATACTGTATATATAAATCAATAACTATATACACAAATATAAATATATGTAAAACCTCACAACACGTACATACTCTATATGTAAATTATTGAAAATATTTTCCATATATAGATAGATATAAAATGTATATACCATGATGCCTGGAACAGAGCAAATCCTTCATAAATATTCATTGATTCTATTTGTATTATAATTATTTTGATATATGATAAAGAGAGGTCACTTAAACCTGGGCTATTGGATGTCTTCTTCTATAAAATGGGGAGATTGTATTAACCAATCTTAAGATTTTTCAATCTTCTTCTTTCAGATGATTGCTTAGAGATAAACAACATCTCACTCCTCAACCTGACAATTTCTTGTCTTATGTCTGGGAGAAAGGACCCTTAGCTCCCTGAAGGGGAGGCTCAGTATCAAGTCAGTGTTGCCATTTTGATGGGGAAAGCAGGGATTCACAGGTGACCCTAAAGCTTCATCCCGAAGGGCAACAAACTGATTTCCACTTCAAGAATTTCTGAGCAAGTTTCATTTTGGATTGCCCCTTAGTTCCTAAGATTTCCTTCCTAATGTCTCTCGTGCATTTCTTCTGTATCAGTAGATAGATAATAAGTGAGAAACTAGCTTCAGAAAAAAAACCCTGAGAGAAACAGAGAAATGAAAACAAAGTCATTTAGTGTAACATCCAGGACCAGAAGAATGGCTTGGTTTTGTGCTAGCCACTTGCCCATAGGTAAAGAGGACATGTAAGTACATAACTTGCCACACTACTCTATGCCTTTTACAGCATGAAGCCTTCTTATGTCTTTCCCCTCTCCATCCCCTCCCCCTCTCAGTCCCCAATCTTAAGTTTGGCACATTTGACAGCTTCCCTTCCTCATCACCATATCAAGAGACTGGCTCCCACCCGCCTATGGAAATTTTGTGTTTCTTCATGATCTTAATGTGTTGTCTTAGGCCATGGGAAAGATTTCCATTGCCCGTCCCTCCCTCTGTCCTCACAATCACCCCACCCCACTCCCCTTGAGTGGATGACTGCTCTCCAAGCTTTAGGATGCAGCTCAGAAAACCTCCCCTCTCACTTCCTAGATCCTAGCCCCCAAGTCTTTGCTTATCTCCTAAACTCTGGGAGATTGTCAAAATATCTGAGTGCTGCATTCTGCATGGTCTCTTGGACACTCCCCACTAAAAAAGCAGCAATTATCTCAAGGGGAAAATAGCATTTCATGTCTTTCTAAGGTCTTGGTCCTTCAATTCCTGGATGTCTGGTTTACTCTCTGATGCCTTCAAACAACTGTTTTTTGTATGTTCTCATTTTTCTTGGGGAGTCACTGGGTGGTGCAAACAGTTAAGATGCTCAGCTGCTAACCAAAAGGTTAGAGGTTTGAGTCCACCCAGAGGTACCACACAAGAAAGGTCTGGAAATCTACTTCTGAAAAATCAGCCATTAAAAATCTGTGGAGCACAGTTCTACTCTGACTCACATGGGGTCACCATGAGTTGGAATCTACTCAATGGCAACTGGGAATTTTTCTTTGCAAGAGAATTGGTCTCATACTTGCTACTCTGTCATTCCTGGAGGCGAAGTCAACATTGATCAAAAATGTATGTTATTTCTAACAAGAGGACTCATAACAAAACCACCCCCAGTATTAAAGATACCATAACTTACTGTATGCATCAAGGTCGTTTGCAAGTCACAAGGTAAGCATAAAGTGATTTATTGAAAGATTGCTTACTTTACAGAATATAAGGAAAAGCTGAAAAATGGCTATCATGTTTGATTCTGTGTCACTTCATCCAAATTCAAATTCCAGGGAGAGCATCTCAATGACCTCCTCTTGTCCAGGTGATGGGGGGGGGGTGCCCGTGTTGGAGATTCCCACCAAGGCTGCAGCTAATGAGTATAGAAAATCGAAGTACTAAGAGCAAAAGATAAGGTTCTTGGCAAGGGTGTAGAGAAGCTGGAACACTCATCCATTGCTGGTGAGCATGTAAAATGGTCCAGCCACTGTGGAAAACAGTTTTGCAGTTCCTCAAAAAGTTAAACACAGAATTAGCATATGACCCAGAAATTCTACTCGTTGGTACATACCTGAAAGAATTGAAAGTAGGCACTTCAACAAATACTCGTGCACCTATATTCATAGCAACACTATTCCCAATAGCCAAACGATGGAAACAACCCAAATGTCCATCAGTAGATGAATGGATAAACAAAAGGCAGTACATCCATGCAATGGGATATTATTCAGCCATAAAGAGGAATGAAGTTCTGATACACGCTATCACATGGATGAACCTTAAAACGTTATGCTAAGTGAAATAAGCCAGACATAAAAGACAGATATTGCATGATCCCACTTATATAAAATACATAGAATAAGCAAATGCATACAAACAAAAATAGATTTGTGGTTACTGACCTGGGGAGAAGGGGAATGGGGAGTTATTTCTTTAAAAAAAGAAGAAGAAAATGTTCATTGGTAGTGTAGAGTCTATTACATATCTACCTACTTAAAGTGCTAGGAGAATTGTCATTTGAAAAAATGTACTTCAATAACAGAGGTAGAAATACATTTATAACACACTTTAGTTGGTCAGAAAATATCCTAAGGGAATTTCAAGAATTTCAAGAAAGTTGGCTACTCTATAGCAGTTCTCAAGGACCCCCTTGATTTGTTTTTCTGTTCTTTTCTTACCTTCTTTGTTATGGCCATGGTTCTGGATGATGGGTATTGTATCTTGCTTGTCTTTACATTCTTCATATCATCTAAGATACAGCCAGGGCCTTAAAAGTAGATGCTCCAATTAATAGCTATGGAATTAATCAAAACCATTTGGTAGAAACAATTTGGAATCCTGAGAACCAGGAGGACTACATGGTAATACTTAATAACCACTTCCGGGGTTCAAGATCAAGACAACAAAGGTCTAGAATTAGGAAGTCCTTGTATACTGAATGCGGCACCAGACATGGATCAGATACTAAGGCAGAGAACGTTTGCCCCAAGACCTCCCTTATGATGCTTTCCACAAGTGTGCAGCCCAGAACTCAGGTTTGATGCAATCAGCCCACAATGGGGACAGGGGATGGGACCTGGAGAGTCACAGTTGTTCTTAAGAATGATACTTACTCACATTGCACTCAAAACATAGCACTCCCCCTGCACAAAGTCTATCAGCCTATGTATCTTTCCATGCCAGGTATGTCTACATTGGAGAGTTGTGTTAAAAAGTAGACAATATACATTTTATATGCAATTTTGGAATTTATAGCAGATTATACAGTCAAGGCACTCCATCTTCTCTGATGTATTTTTATATTGTAATCCCACAGGGTAACAGCTTCCTATTTTCATTGTAAGTTTACTCAAGTGATACTCGGTGTCCACACTTCACATTATTTGAAGAACTTCTAAATGCATAATCACTTCCTTACATTTTCTGTACATGTACTTATGGGTTCAATGATATAACATGAGTTATCTTAAAGATGGAGTAGTTAATATTCCCTAAAATATCAAATAACTGACCAATATCCCAATATTTAAATATATGGTTAGTAGCTCAAAGTAATTTATCACTGTTTCTCTGAAACCATATTCATGTCACAGGTCATTTAAGGCTTAATGATGATTAAGAATATTTAGTAAATTCATGCACACTTTAATAAATTGACTTAACATTTATGTTGCTTACGTGCAAAGATCCATGAAGTTATCAATTTAAATACCTGAGAAATGAAGTATAACAGTTTACTCTTAGAACTGTTCTTTTTCCTCTCACTAGTAATTGGCCAGGCTACCTAATTCTCTAATAAAAAACATAATACAAATTATAAATATCTGTATAAGAGATTATAAGCAATGGATGTATTTGGGGTAAATTTTTAAACTTTTATCAAGGATCCTGATTTAAGGGGAGAAGATAAGATTTAGTCTGATTATGATTGACATTTTTTTGCAAGCTACCTACTATATAGATTTATTTAATTCACATAACACTCCATTTGTTTATGTATAATAGTTAAAACAATAGCTACAATGTTATGAGTGATGTGTGCCAAGAATCATATGGCTTCACATAACCATCAGTATCTATGACATTGTTATTTTGAGGCTCAGAGAGGTTAAGTGACTTTCCCAAGACTGCACAGCTAGTAGATTTAGATTTATAAGGCCACAAAACCCAGGTTCTAATTGGAACTTGTGGGAGCAAATACTACTCCCCAATCTGTAGCTGTTCTGCCCACGAACATCTTAGTCTCAGAGGAAAGAGACCTCAATTGGATAGAGCTTGGGTTTTGAAGGAGCCTGGGGGTGCAGTGGTTAAGAGCTTGGGTGTTAACCAAAAAGATGGGCGGCTCTAATTCACCAGCTGCTCCTTGGAAATCCTATGGGGCAGTTCTGCTCTGCGCTCTAAGGTCGCTAGGAGTCGGAATCCACTCCACCGAAGGCAACGGGTTTTGGGTTTTGAACAGATCGTACTTGACTTCTGAGGCACCTGATATCGGAACGCAACTGGTTCTAGGACAAAGGCATCATCAGTGCCTGGTGGGGCATTATGTATTTCTCAGGGCATTAATCATGTCCATACCACCTTCCTGCAGTATCGAGTAACTTCACAATCCGCAGGCCAGTGCGATTGTTATTGCTACAGATGTCACCACGTAATTTGGCAGGTAACTCTTATTGGAATAACCACAGGGGACACACGTTAAAGCAACTTCCCTCCGTGATTTAAAAAAAAAAAACAACAACTCAGAATCACTTACAATATGAACCGCTGCTGTGATTCTTCGTAAAGTGTTCTTGGTGACTTAATTATAGTCCCATTAAATTAAAACACAGATAATTGCAGCATTCATAAAACTTTACAAGAAACTATAAAAATGTTTTACATTGTGCTTATGTAAATATAATTACACACTACCATGATCTGCATCGACCAATAAAATAATACATTGTTTCTCAAAAATTAACTTTCCCGCAATATGGAAACCTTGGCGACTAATTAGTGACTTAGTCTTCAGATCCTCTCAAACACTTACTGAACACTTATATGTAAGAGTATATGGATTCCAGAGTCTCTGGGTGGTGGGAATGGTTAATGTGTTTGGTGGTTAACCAAAAGGTTGGAGATTTGAGTCCACTCAGGAGTGCCTCGGAAGAAAGACCTGGAGATCTACTCTGAAAATTCAGCCACTGAAAACCCTATGAAACACAGTTCTATTCAAATGCATGGGGGGTCGCCATGAGTCAGAGTCAACTCCAGGGCAACTGGTTTCTATAGATTCTTTTCATCAGAAACATACTCAGTAGCATGAAAGATAAATAATTTTCATCTATTCATCTTTCATTTTCAATTTAATTTAAGGCGCATCTCTGGAGGGAATTCTTGAGATTGTTTCAAGTTAACCTCACATCTGCTTTTACATGAATTTAAAATTCTGCTATTAACGCTTTCCACAAGCAGAAGGTAAGGGTGACCCCGAATCCTCTTGTGAAGTCAGGGACACTGCAGGCAATGTCCTTGGTGCACTAAAGCTGAATTGGTGTTTCCAAAACGGTATGCGGGAACGAAGATTTATGTGCCCTGGTTTCTCCCTGAGCAGTTGCGGGAATTGCAATAACCCTGCTGAAGAAAATCCTAGCAGTTAGTGGAAGCATTTGTTTGTGGTCCTGAGTCTATCTTCATAACCAATATAACTTTTCAAGAAACATTTAAACTAATCAAATGTATATTCCCTGAACAGGGAAAAGAATGAGATTCCTTGCTGCTTCTCCCTGATCTTTCCTGGCCAGGAAGGTGAGCTCTGAATTAGAAATCTTGTCCCAGATCTGGTGCTCAGGTAGGCTCATGAAAGCAGAGCAGTCACTTGAATATCCACCTGACACTGGATTGCATCTTCACAGAATTCCTGGACGCTCAGCTCTGGAAAATTTAGGAGAACCCTCACTTAGGAGAGTTGATGCTCCATCCCCTTTACTTAACTTCTGAGCCTGCGATTAAATTTCAGCAGGCAGGAATATGAAAAGGAACAGGAATGGAGATTCAGAGTCCTAAAGGAGACATATCTATTCAGGCAACAAATGAAACTTAGGTCATTGTTCTACAGAATTTTAATTTAAATCATTGTTTTAGGAATTTGCGATTATAATGGCATGTTCTGTCTCAACTGCTAAGAAAAGAGTCATTTTGTTTTTTTTTTTAAAGAAACTGTGTTTGAATAGAACTGTGTTCCACAGGGTTTTCAATGGCTGAGTTTTCAGAGTAGATTTCCAGGTCTTTCTTCCAAGGTTCCTTTGGGTTAGCAGCCAAACACATTAACCATTCCCACCACCTAGAGACTCTGGAATCCATATACTCTTACATAAAAGTGTTCAGTAAGTGTTTGAGAGGATCTGAAGACATGTATATGCATACATATACATACATATCTACATATATAAATGCACATATATACATATGTACATATATATACATATGTATATGTCTGTGTGTATATATACATATATATATAATATATATACACACACACACACACATATATGGAGCCCTGGTGGTGCAGTGGAAACCCTGGTGGTGCAGTGGTTAAGAGCTTGGCTGCTAACCAAAATGTTGGCAGTTCATATCCACCAGCCTCCTTGGAAAACCTATGAGGCAGTTCTACTTTGTCCTATAGGCTTGCTATGAGTCGGAATTGACTCGATGGCAACGGGTATGTGTGTATATATATATATATGTTGCTGTAAAAACAAATTACCATAGCGTGCTTATGAAAATACCTCAACGGTGGTGGGATGGGGGGAGGGGAGTGCGCAGTTAGCAAACAAACGTAGAAGGTGCTCATTATTTGCGTAAGAATATGGTATAATTATAATAGCAGTAACTCCTGAAGGCATGTTCTGCCATGAGCCCTTTACAGAAGCCCTTGGAGATCACTTTTATCCTGATTTTATAGATGAGAGCATCGAGACACAGAAAAGCTAACACACAAACATTTTAACCGTTTGAAGCGTACGATTCCATAGCATTAATTATATTCCCCATGTTGTGGCAGAGCCAGGATTTTGACGCAGGCCATCTGACCATGTTCTTATCCACTGGCCATACATGTGTAATTAGCTATCTAACATGGGTCTAATGCAAAGTTTTACACCTACATTCCTATATATATATATATATATATGTATATATTTATATACCTACACACACATATATATATATTTTAACATGATCAGGGACCTGGTTAATGAAAAATTACTCCGATGCAGTTCTGACAGCCACTTCTTCAGGTTTAACAGCTTTGGGTCTTGGCTGATCTTAAGCAACTGGGAGGAAGCTGTTCAGAAGTGATCTGTTACGAAATGATAAAATCAGCTTCTGCCCCGGCTGGTGAATCAGGAATAATTACCAACCCTGAGTCCGGTCACACAGCTACTTTCTGGAGAGACTTACTGAGTGTGCATTCTAACTTGCGGTTTAAAATTGTAGCAAGTCGTTGGACACCTGCAAGGAAAATTTAGTCTGCATAATGAATACTTTTTTTTCAATTGTGGTAAATATATATGACATAAAATTTTCCATTTTAACCATTTTCAGTGCACAATTCCGTGACATTAATTATATCCACAGTGTTGTGCAAATGTCACCATTATTTATTTCCAAAACTTTTTCATCATCTCCAAAGAAAGTTTGTATCCATTAAGCAATAACTCTTCGTTCCTCCTCCCTCCCATCCCTGGTTACCACTATTCTGCTTTCTGTCTCTCTACATTTGCTATTCTAGATATTTCATATAAAAGAGATCGTACAATATTTGTCTTTTTTGTGTCAGACGTATTTTACTCAGCATAATATTTTCAAGGTTCATCTATGTCATAACATGTTATCAGAACTTCATTTCTTCACGACTGAGCAATATTCCATTGTACATATATACTACAGAGGCACAAAAAAAAAAACAAAACCAACAACTTATGGAATGGGACAAATCATGTATCTGATAAGGGTTTAATATTCAAAATATAAAGAACCCCTACAACTCAGCAGCAAGAAGACAACCCAAATTTTAAAAGTATGCATTTTAAACAGAAAAGAAAAAAAAAGAGATACGTGTTTGGTTATGCTTATTCAAGTAAAAATAGGAAGAAGAGCTAGAAAAACTAAAGACTGTTTATTGGGTTTCAAACAACACAAACTTTTTAAAAATTTAATTAATTAATTAACTTTTTTGTGGGGTAGCCCATTATTTCCTTGAATCTGTTTACTATTTCAGCTCAGTCATAGGAGCTGATGCTTACTGAGTTCAGGGCTAGGTGATGAATTGAGGGCTTCACATATCATTCAACCCTCACAAAGCAAAGTAAGAATTAATGCCTCCTTCATTTTATAAACAGCAAACTGAGATTAAGACTGGTTGGATACCTTGCCCAAATTCTCAAGAGTAGTCAATTTTTAAGTCATTCTTTCAAAACAGTTCGTCTAGAAGTGGGCTAGAGCCCAGAATGATCTCCAGCAAAAGAAGAATTCTGTCACTTTATAGAACTGGAACAAGAGGTAAGACAGAAATCAACTGATTATTAAACAAAAGCACCTTTCCCTAAAACACATTTCAACATAATATTAAACCATTCTTCAAACAACAATTATTAAGTTTTTACTACTCTTTCATCAAAAAAGAGCAAGACACAATTCCTTCCTTCAAGAAATCTGGAGGCAACCACAGCCTCCTTTAACCTGAGACCAGAAGAACTAGATGGTGCCCGGCTACCACTAATAACCACTCTGACTGGGATCACAATAGAAGGTCACAGTTAGAATGGGTAAAAAAAAGTGCAATAAAATTCAAATTAAAAAAAAAAAAAGACCAGACTTACTGGTCTGCAAGAGACTGGAGGAACCCTCGAGGCTATTTCCCTAAGGCAACCTTCTAACTTGAAACTGAAGACACTCCTGGAGGTCGCCTTTCAACCAAATAATAGACAGGCTACAAAATAAATGATAACACCATGAAGAAAGTGCTCCTTAGAATAACCCTCTATATGAGACCAAAAGGGCAACATTTACCCAAAACCAAAGATGAGAAGGCAGGGAGGACAAGGAAACTGGACTAATGGAAACAGGGAAGCTCGGGAGGAAATGAGAGAGTGTTGATACATTGTGGGGATTGCATCCAATGTCATGGAGCAATTTGTGTAAGAATCATTGATTGGAAAACTAATTTGCTATGTAAACTTTCACCCAAAGTATAATGAAATGTTAAAAAAAAAATCAAAAATTTGTAAACACAGAAAAAAAAAGAAAGTTGGAGGTTAGTTGTTGTTGTTAGGGAGCGTTGAGTAGACCCTGACCCATGCAGACCCCATACACAACAAAACGGATCAGACCATTATGATCCATAGGGTTTTCACAGGCTGATTTTCACGGGTAGATCATCAGGTGTTTCTTCCTGGTCCGTCTTAGTCTGGAAGCCCCACTGAAACCTTTTCAGCATCATAGCAACACACAAGCCTCCCTGACAGATGGGTAGTGGCTGCACATGAGGTGCATTGGCTGGGAAGCCAACCCAGGTCTCTTACATGGAAAGTAAGAGAATTCTACCACTGAACCACCAAGGCCTCGTTTAGAAACCTTGGTGATGCAACGGTTTAGAGCTTGGCTGTTAACAGAAAGGTTCAAACCCACTGAACTGCTCAATGGACAAGGACCTGGTGATCTTCTCCCGAAAAGATCATAGCCTAGAAAACTCTATGGGACAGTTTTACTCTGTCACATGGGGTAGCTATGAGTCAGAATTGACTCAAAAGCACCTAACGGCAACAACAGAGGCGCTATAGTATTCACAAGGTGATTTTTTAAACTACTTTAGAAATGACACAGAAAGGTAAAGACTTATTTCTCTATGGAAGAGGTGGAAAAAAGTAAACATTTCCCTCATGGGAAAAGTCAATGTTATGTCTCACTGGGAGATGTAACAATGGACCAGATCTATAATCTGGTTTTAGTTGGTTTTGTGTATGCAGATATGAGAGGAAAGGCCACCCCTGGCTTGATCCAAGGACAAGACCCTAAAATCGGTGTAGTTTTAAGGAAAAAAATGAGTAACTATGTTTGTCTGAGGTCTTTTGAGGGGCTAAGGGAAGTTGTGATTGGAAAGACGTTTTCAACCAATTTGGCCTTGAAAACAAGAGGAAGTGTACAGTTCCCTTCAAAAGGAAATGGGGAATCTTTGAAGAATTTTAGCTGGGAAAGGGCATATTACATCTCTACTGGTCACCTCATTTTTCAGGTTTCACCCTCAGAGCAGAGGCCCTCCCTCCAGGATCTCAAGGCCTCTATGCAGAATGCTGTCTAAGCCCTTGGTATATGATGTGATCACAGACTAATTTGTCCATCTCTTCTTCTTGTCAAACATTGGGCTAAAATTAAGCTTTGTAGCCCTGATACTGAGCTTCATACCTTTGGACTCATGGCTAAATTTACCTATGGCCCCTTAAACACCCTTTAAGACACCACTGTTGGGAGTAAATAATGCCCTCTGATACCTGCAGAAGGCGTAAGGTTTATGCCAGAGGAAGAAGATAGAGTGGTGGAAAAAAAAAACTGGGAGTAAGGAAATGAAGACAAGGGACAATGTTAAAATAAATAAATAAATGACAGTGATCATGTGCATCAGACAAAGAGAAGGCAAACAAGGCTGTTGTTAGGTACCACCAAGTCGGTTCCAAATCAGTGACCCTATGCACCACAGAATGAAACCCTGCCCCGGCCTGCGCCATGCTCACAATCATTGTTATGCTTGAGCCCATTGTTGTAGCCACTGTGTCAATCCATCTCGTTGAGGGTCTTCCTCTTTTTCATTGACCCTGTACTTTACCAAACATGATGTCCTTCTCCAGGGACTGATCCCTCCTGATAACATGTCCTAAGCATGTAAGATGCACTCTCGCCATCCTTCCTTCTAAGGAGCGTTCCAGTTATACTTCTGTTGTACTGAATAAGGCTAGCTGTCAGTATTTGACAGTGGTATGTGGGCCACAGCCTCTCTACATGTAACCAACTAGGACGGGACTACATGGCTACATCCCTCAGCCTGCAAAAGTGAGTATGCATTGGCTAGTAATTTGTAAAGGTCCCTGGGTGGTGCAAATGGTTTGAGCTGAGCTACTAATCGAAAGGTTGGCGGTTCTGACCCACCCAGAGGCACTGTGAAAGAAAAGCCTGGCTAATCCGCTTCCGTAAAAATTACAGCCATGAAAACTCAATGGAGTTCAGTTCTACTTTAACACTTGGGATTGCCGTGAGTCAGAATCAACTTGCTGGCAACAAGGAAGGAAATAACGTGTAAGTTCAAGTACTTAATAGAGGACATTGATCATTTAAATATCTATACATGTATTCTTTTTTAAAAAAAAAAACAGTCACAGATCCACTTTTTCTAATGTCTCTGACTTCAAAGATGCAGCAAGGCAACTAAGGCCAGTAACTGTGACTGTCGCAATGAACCAAATCCTCACAGCCTCCCAGGTCAGAGAATGAAAGGAAGAAACACTTCAATGATGATGCTATCACCATCTATAACCAGACCTTTTTTTTTTTTTTAATTTTTTTTTATTGTACTTTAGGTGAAGGTGTACAGAACAAATAGTTTCTCATTAAACAGTCAGTACACATATAGTTTTATGACATTTGTTAACAACCCCACGACATGTCAACACTCTCCCTTCTCGACCTTTGAGGACCTTTACTTTTGGTGAAAATATAAGTAACCAAAGACACACAATTTCAAAAATTTCTACATGTACAATTCAGTGACATCGATTACGTTCTTCCAGTTGTGCTGCTATTCTCACTATCCTTTCCCAAATTATTCCATCACCATTATCTTCTACTCACTGCCCCCTAGGCTTCCCATCAAACCTTTGGAGTTGCTGTTGTCAATTTGATCGCACATAGATAATTCTTTTGTTTTGTACTTTAGATAAAGGTATAACACGACATTTTAAGATGGATCTTCTTCTGTTATTTTGGATGATCTCAGAGTGTAGAGGTGAACTCCATCTATATGTTTTAAACAACAGAACATGCCTGTGCTCTGAGTTTTGCACGATTCTTCGACTGTAAAAGATGTAGTTGCAACTGCGAGCCTGACTTTTACTTGCCTCAGTCCTGAATCCGGCAAGTTCAGCGCAGCATTGAGAAGATAAGTAAAATTTACAATAATGATTTCAGATTTTAGAAAGAAAGTTTTTTTGAAAGAATATTTACTCAGCATCCGTGATGAAAATTCTAATTATCAATGCTCCAAAAGTGTGTCATTAGGTGATGGCCTTTTACACAGAAAACTAGATTTCCCTGAGCGAGGAATAACATGGGCCTTTTACTTCTCAAATTCTGCTTTATTTGATTTCCATGATTTTTCCTTTATTTATAGAGTTCTGTAAGCATATATATTTTCATGATTTTGTGCCTAAAAATTTTTATTTTTATTTTGGGAGCCAATAAGAGTATATATAGGCTTTTGTTCCAGTTACAACGTGGACCTCAAGAAGTTCCTCCATCGTATTTTATGGCTTTCATTACTGATTCTGTTTATGAATAAGATTTAAAGATAATATAAAGATCACAAACAAGGTTTTCTTTTAATTGTTGTAAAAATTTAAACAAGTTTTAAACAGAAAACTATTTAAAAAATTTGAATTTTTTCTTTAATTTACATATCATACTTTTCTAAGCAGTAGAGGAAGGGAGAGAGAAAGCAAAAAAAGAAAATGGCAGACGTCATGTAGAAACGAAATGTTTGGGACAGAGCTTGACTTTTTCCCATAGAACGAAGGATACATTTTACCAATATGGTGATCACTTATAGTTAAAAGGGGCAACCAATTTTCCAATTACCATCATAATCTAATAGATATATTAAAGACATATAGATAGATAGATAATGTAATAGATATATAGATGTATCTATTTCTACCAGTAAAAAACCAGTTGCCATCCAGTTGACTCTGACTCATGGTGACCCCAAGTATGTCAGAGTAGAACTGTGCTCCATAGCGTTTCCAATGGCTGATTTTTTTACATAGATCATCAGGCCTTTCTTCCAAGGCACATTTGGTTTGACTCGAACCTCCAAAGTTTCAGCTAGCAGCCAAGCATGTTAACCATTTACACTACCCTTTGACTCCATCTATTTCTGATATGTCAAAATTGAAAGTTTCTGTAATGATTGCTTATTTTAGCATCTTGCAGGCATCACCCTTGCTGAACCAAAACAGGGTGCATCATTTTTGGAAAAATATGCAAGTGGCTGTGGCACTTCTGAGACCAGACTTCTGTCAGCAATGACTAGACAAGCAGATAATTGCTCTCTGAGCTGAAATAGTAACTCACATCATTGTCTGTAATCTGTGGTTCAGAGGAGAAACGCTGGTAGAGAATGGCTGTTTTAGATATTTATAAGAACACAACAATCCATGAGTCCTATCTCCTGTTCTCTTTTCCCTCCCTGTGCCCTTGGTGGAAACCATAATACATTTCTGTATGTAGTACGTCTCTCCAGTATAATACATCAAAGGAAGGGGAGATGCCCGGTGATGGAAACCAGACATCAAGCACAGAGTGCACCACCTGTGCCCTTCAGCACATGAGTGGTGAGGTGGCTGCAAAATTTGCTGACCATCGTACCTGTCTGCGGAGCCCTGGTGACGCAGTGGTTAAAAACTCGGCTGCTAACCAAAAGGTCAGCAGTTCGAATCCAATAGCCGCTCCTTGGAAACCCTATGGGACAGTTCTACTCTGTTCTATACGGTCGCTATGTGTCAGAATTGACCCTATGGCAGTGGATGTGGTATCTGTCTGCAGACCTGGCTGAAAAACCATTCCTGTGGCTATTCCAGCAACAGGTCCCCTAACCAGGAGTAGTTCTCAGGCTTCTTTGACAAACTTCTGGTAGGCTCAGCATTTTCCTTTCGCTTTATTTGCCGGATAGAGAAGAAGTTCAGTTTCAGACAGCTTGTCCTGGAGCACTTTAGTTGTTGCTGCTTCTTCAGTGGGGGGCACGTATCTTAAGAGACCCTGGGAGCCTGCCACTGCCTCAGCCATCACAAAACTGGATCATGAGGCTCTCATCTGGATTCTTCCATGTGGGCATTTTAAATTCCTACTTCAAATTCTCTCTTTGTGCTTTCAATAAAAACATGTGCAATGATGGAATCTGAGAGACATGGCTTATGGAAGAAAAATGGATATCTCAATGGAAACTCTCAGTCTTCTACTTTGTATAGAGAAGACATCATGGACAGTCATGTAAAGAGCATATTAAAAGAATCCTTATTATCTGGGGATCTATTATGTCCAATAAGTGTATAGTAAATGAGGAAGTATCCACTGAGCACAGAAAAAAAAAAAATCACTACCGCAGGGATCTGAAGATGCATGTTCTAGTAAGGACTCTGTCTTAATTAGCAGTGTACCCAGGAATGGTCACATCACATCTCCAGGACTCAGTGAAGCCTTTGAATAAGATGAGCACTAAGGCTCTCCCAGCCTTAAATTTAAATGCCCCTTCAGACAAAGATTACACAGCCCCATAAGAATAAACAAGATTAATGGGGCACAACAGTCCAGGGACAAGGACTAGAAGGCAGGAGGAGACAGGAAAGTTGGTAATAAGGAATCCAAGGTTGAGAACGGACAGCGTCGACATGTTGTGGGGTTGTTATCCATTGTCATGAAACAATATGTGTACTGTTTAATGAGAAACTATTTGTTCTGTAAACCTTCATCTAAAGTAAAATTAAAAAAAAAAAAAAAAATTAAATGCCCTGTCACTGTGGTCCTGAAATTTCTCCCAGGCTATAGCATTCCAGTCAGGGAGAAAGACTGTCCCTGCCTCTCTGAGCACTATGCTAAGAATGATAGTTTCATGAATTCAAAATTCTTAGAAGAGTTTGTGTTTTAGTCGATTCTGGTTGTGAAAATTCAGAACGTTTTCTCCATAAACGTTGATCAAAACAAATAAAATCATTCCACATGAAATAATCTAGCAATAAAATTAAGCATCATTAAGAGACTAACTTTCCTAATAACAAGTGTTAGTCAACCACAAGAATGTCCAATCCATGAATCCTATCTGCTTGCCCCTCATCCAGTCCCTCCCTTCCTTACCCAAACTAAATTCCATAGTCAGCCTTCATTATCATTCCATTACACATACCTTTGACCCCTTTGCCCCTCCTCAATCCCTGTTGCTTGCTTGTCCACAGTCTTGGTTAAAAGCAACACCCCACCTATGCGATACCTGCACCTGTGCAGGTAAATGTCAGTAGAGAAAAACACAGAGCCAGTTGATCAATCTTACTGCTGCCAGACATCACATATTTCCCGTCTCTTCACTCTCTCATTCTCCTAGACAGCTGTTTTACATTTTTTGCTCTCCTCTCAAACTTCTGTCATCTCCTCCTCAACTTCACTCTCAGCTTGAGACTTCACTATAAAACTGAAGCAATTAAGGAGAACTTCTAGGGGCTCTCACCAGCACACTGCCCCACCCACCCGCGTCTGCACCCCCACACTACTCTGCACCCACACACCACTCTACACCTCCACACTACACCCCCCACCTTCTAACCCAGATGAACTGCCTTTTCTCATGCCTAAAGCCGTCCTGCCTCATCTATTCCAGGATAAAGATCCCACACTGATATCCTCTCCTGATTTTGATATTTTCTTCTGTACTTGAAATTCCTATTAACATCCTAACATGCTACAGTTTCCGTCTTTGAAGCAGCAACAACAAAGAAAAAGAAACTTCTTTTGGCCTCACTTCCTCTGCCGGCTCCTGCCCCATTCCTTTTCTCTCTTCTGCAACAAAATTCCTTGAAAGAGTTTTCTATACGATCTCCAAATTTTGTTCCCCCATACTCTTGTAAACCCACTCCAATTACTTTTGACCACTCCCTCCAAAACTACTTTCATCAAAATGGCTAATGATCTTCATGTTGCTAAATCCAGTGGCCATCTCCTAGCCCTCACATTACTCACAGTATCAGCAGCATTTGACATACTTATTACTCCTCCTCCTTTTAAAACTTTTCTCATCTGCCTGTCAACACAACACCCAATTAGTTTTCCCCCATCTCACTGGCTGAACCTTCTCAGTTTCCATTCTTCATTCCTCTTCTTCTCTCTGATCTCTTAAAACTGGACTGGCCCAGAACTCAGTCCTTGGCCTGCTTTTCTTCTCCATTTCACACTCAGTGATCTCTTCCAGTCTTATGACTTTATATCCATCCATATGTCCATGACTCCCAAGTGTGGCTCTCTAGCCAGACCTCTGTCCTAAACTCCAGACTCAGATACCCAACGTCTTCTTTGACTTTCTCCTTGGCTGTCTTATAGATAACTCAAACTTTACATGTACAAAACTGAATTCCTGATCTTTTCACTCAAAACCTGCTGTACTGAATGAATTGCTGGGTGGAGGACTGTGGGAACCATGGTCTCGGGGAACATCTAGCTCAGATGGCATAACACAGTTTATGGGCACAGTGTTCTGTGTTCTAACTTGGTGAGTGGAGTCTGGGGTCTTGGAGGCCTGTGAGCAGCCATCTGGGATACTCCACTGGTCTCGCTCCTTCGGGAGCAGGGGAGAGTGAAGAGAACAGGATACAGGGAAGGGATTGGTCCAAGGGACTAATGGACCACGGCTACCGAGGCCTCCACCAGACTGAGTCCAATTCAGCTAGATGGTATCGAGCTATCACCACTGACTACTCTGAACGGGATCACAGCGGAGGGTTCTGGACAGAGCTGGAGAAGGATGTAGAACGAAATTCTAACACACCAATGGGGACCAGATTTGCAGGCCTGATGGAGACTGGAGAAACCCAAGAGTGAGGCCCCGGACACCCTTTTGTCTCAGTGGTGAGGTCATTCCCAAGGTTCACCGTTCAGATGGGGATTACATAGAACAGGGCTAGTGGGGCACAGCAGTCCCGGGATGGGGACTGGAGGGCAGAGGGGGACAGGAAAGCTGGTGATAGGGAACCCAAGGTTGAGTAAGGACAGGGCTGACATGTAGTGGGGTTCTTAACCATTGTCATGGGGCAATGTGTGTACTGACTGTTTAATGAGAGGCTATTTTGTTCTGTACTGTAGACCTTCATCTAAAGTGAGAATGG
>NW_004444137.1:315749-323166 GCF_000243295.1 Trichechus manatus latirostris | reverse complement strand
TAACCAATGTCATAAAACAACATGTGTACTACTGTTTCATGAGAAACTATTTGTTCTGTAAGCCTTCACCTGAAGTACAATAATATATAAAAGAAAAAGAAAAAATAAAAGTACTCTTGTGTAACCATAAACGTGGTATCTCTGCCTCTGTCCTCTCTGAAACATCACATAGGACTATCCTAGACCTTGCTTAGAGGATCATGGACAAGAGTCAGAGGCTGACCTGAAATATCTGCCATTCGACATCTTTTAATGAGCATTAACAAAGATGTGAGCCTGTGTTAGGTTCTACTTTCAAACCTACCTAGCAGCAATGTGGAAGAAAGTCCTGGTGGTCTGCTTCTGTAAAGTTTACAGACAAGAAAAACCTATTAAAAACCCATTGCTGTTGAGTCGATTCTGACCTATAGTGACCCTATAGGACAGAGTAGAACCACCCCATAAGGTTTCCAAGGAGCTGCTGGTGGATTTGAACTGCTGACCTTTTGATTAGCAGCCAAGCTCTTAACCACCGTGCCTCCAGGGCTCCAGAAAATCCTATAGAGCAGTTCTACTCTGTAACACGTGGTCTCCATGAGTATGAATCAACTCAATGTCAGTGGGTTTGGTTTCATTATTTTTTAGTAGATGTTAATGGTAATACAAGGGATAAAGAAAACATAATCCCTTCCCATAAGGAAGCTAACTGACGACATTAGACAACTGGGCTATCCTCTCTAGGCTTCAAAATCCTTGTCTGAACCTTAAACCAAAAATATCTCCTAAAATCTTTTTTAAACCAAATAATTTAACTTAATTAGTAAAGAAAGTCCTCCTTGAGCATGTGCTCTTTTAAAAACTATCTACGTATATGGGATCACATTGAAGGCAGCAACTGGAAAGATTAGCTAGGGACTGTCTTAGACATCTAGTACTGCTATAACAGAAATACCACACGTGGATGGTTTTAACCAAGAGAAGTTTATTTCCTCACAATCAAAGTAGGCTAAAAGTCCAAATTCAGGGTGTCAGCTCCAGGGGAAGGCTTTCTCTCTCTAGACCTTCTCATCAGTGTTTCCCCAGACTAGGAGCTTCTCGGCGCTGGGACCCCGGTCCAAAGGATGCTCTCTGCTCCAGGCGCTGCTTTCTTGATGGTATGAGGTCCTGCAATTCTCCACTTGCTTCCCTTTCCTTTTGTCTCTTGTAAGAGATAAAAGGTGGTGCAGGCCACACCCCAAGGAAACTCCCTTTACATTGGATCAGGGATGTGACCTGGGTTAGGGTGGTGTTACAATCCCTCCCTAATCCTCTTTAATGTAAAATTACAATAACAAAATGGAGGACAACCACGCAACACTGGGAATCATGGCCTAGCCAAATTGATACACGCATTTTTGTGGGGACATAATTCAAACCATGACAGGAACCGTAGGGGGCAGTGAGTTTATGCTAATGGGAAAGGAACAATTTGGAAAAGGAGGGTAAGGATGGTTGCACAACTTGAAGAATGTCATCAATGTCACTGAGTTGTGCATGTAGAAATTGTTGATCTGGTGTATGTTCTGTGTGTGTATATTCTCAACAACAACAAAAATAAATTAAAAAGGAAAAGATTGACTGTGCAGTAGTTATAATGCAAGTACCTTCCTCATTTGATCAGAAACCCTTGGAAACCCTAAGGGACTGTTCTCCTCTGTCCTTTAGGGTTGCCATGAGTCAGAATAGTGAATAACACAGTTGAGTCTTCATAAATGTGACTGTTATTATTGTTTTTATTTTCAGCTGATTGAAGTGGACAAGAAGTTTTCAGCTGACAAGTTAGGGTGGAAACTCCCAAACACTGTAGTGTGATTTATGTGTGTTCCTACATTGTGAGACATTAAGGGAATCTCAGTAGAGGTTTTGGGAGGAGGAGAAAAAGTGGGGCAGGATGCTGGATTAAGATGAAGAATTAAGATAGTAATTATCTTAATTAATTGAGATAATTAATTAAGATAAGAATGTTTTTAATCTGCAGGAATAAGAAAATGAGTTAACTACAGATTTTGGCCAAGAAAGTCGAGGGTTTAGGATCCAGAGAAGTAAACTGTATTAATGGTTGTGGTCATACCAGTGCCAGAGCTTGTTTGGAAATGGGTGGAATCGATTCCAAGATGTCTGAATGATGTGGTCTTGGGTCTGCCTCTCAAAGGTGTTATGGGTGGTCTTATGGACTGAACTGGGTCTCTCAAAAAGATATATTGAAATGCTAATCCCAGTATCTGTGAATGTAACCTTGTTTTGCTTTAAAAAAAAAAAAAAAAAAAACTTTAGGATTCTTTTGTAACAACCATCTTAAACCTAGTTTTATTCTTTCTGAGCCTAGTTCATTCTGCCAGCTAGAGACTCAATCTCTTACAGCTTCCAATCAATTTCAGTTAGACAGCCGAGCTGCAGCGCAAAACTCTCCAGACCAAAGAGTTCTCATCACATCCCTGAAGAGACTGGAGAGAAGCAGGGAGCAAAACAGAGATGCTCTATGGCCAAGTTCTTGAGGTCCTCCAAGGATTCTGGGATGCGGAGTGATGTCTTCAAGGTCCCATCTCTGACAGTATTTTCTTTTAAAATAAAAATCATATTAAGCCAATAATAGAAACTGATTGAAGTTTATTAGAATATACGATTTATAAATCGGATAACATTTCTACTAGAGACTCAAAAATGTTCCGAAGATGAGAGAATCTCTAAAGATTCTTATACCAAATCTTATAGGCACTGCCATGGAAAAAAGGCTGGGGACAGTGTTCACGTAATAACAATTTACCCTAAAACACAGTTTCCAGTCTGACCGTGGAGTTCCTGTTTCTTGAAATTGACTGTACATAGATAATTCTTCAGAACAGCCCAACGCTGAAGGCAAAGGGGTCTCCGCTAAGGTGCGTAAAACCAAGCCCATTGCCACTGAGTGGATTTCGACTCATACCGACCCTATAGGACAGAGTAGAACTGACCTATAGGGTTTCTAAGGAGTGGCTGGTAGATTCGAAATGCCGAACTTTTGGTTTAGTAGCTGAGCTCTTAACCACTGACTTAAAGTTGATGTTAGGAAACCAGTTTCTTGAAGGCTTAAGCTTCAAAGGACATCTAAGGGCAAATGGCTGGGTGGGTCTCCCCAACTCCATGGACCCCAGGGACCTGGATTTTCTGAGAATGTAAACAGTTTCTCAGCATTCAGTGTGTAACTAAATAAATGAATGAGTGAACGAGAACTCTGCTGCCATACATCAGGCCATCGGAAATTAGTTATGAAATCCAATGCTGAAGGCAGAAAAGAACATGAAAAGCATGACTGGCATGATTTACTGTAGGATATCTTAACAGGCACACTTATTAGAGGGTTTCACTCAAGTTGGCCAATTGACCGAGCGAAGGGATCAGTGCCTTTAATACTGAGTAGTCTGGAGCCCTGGTGACATGATGGTTACGTTCTCTGCTACCAACTGAAAGATCAGTGGTTCTAATCCACCAGCCACTCTGTAGGAGAAAAGACCTGGCTTCCGTAAGATTGTAGCCTAAGGAACCCTATGGGATGGTTCTGCTCCTTCATAAAGGACCATTATGAGTCAATGGCATACAACAACGAAAAAAAATTTGATGATTATCAATGGAAACAACCAAATGTATTTGGCATGCTTTCTGTTTCTGGAAATTTGTTTATTTAGTAATTGATTTCTATTTATTTTATCTGAAGGTTTAACCTAGCTTTAACAGAGTTATTTCACAGTTTGGAATTGTTTTTCTTACTTATTTAGTGATTTCACTTCCTCGAGCATTTACATTATGCCACCTAAGCAAGTGGTTAGCCCAACCCCAGCATCAACTCCAGGCTGACTCCAGCCTGGAAGACTGTGAAGACACACACACCATTTGTTGCACTTGCCAACCGCACCTACGTATTATGCATGTGTTGCGTAAACTGGTAAGACATCCAACAATCTTAAAAAAAAAAAAGACAAATATGGGCTGAAATGGGAGCAAAATCAACACAGAATTTAAAACTAGAAAGTTATATTGCCCAATGATAAACAGCTTTACCTTCTTTACCAGCAATGGTTCTGTACAACAGAATATGGTTATTTTACAATAGTCAAATGAAGAACTGATAAATTTGGGATATCATTATCTTCATAATTGAATGTATCTGCTTTCAAACACCAAAACATTTCATTCTTGCCTTTAAATGTTGTTGTTGTTAGGTGCCATCAAGTCCGTTCTGACTCATAGCAACCCTGGGTACAACAAAACAAAACACTGCCTGGTCCTGCACCATCCTCACAATCATTGTTATGCTTCAGCCCATTGTAGCAGCCACTGTGTCAATCCATCTCTTTGAGGGTCTTTCTCTTTTTCGCTGACACTTTACCAAACGTGATGTCCTTCTCAAGGGACTGATTCCTTTTGACATGTCCAAAGTATGTGAGATGTAGTCTCACCATTCTTGCTTCTAAGGCATAGTCTGGTTGTACTTCTTCCAATACAGATTTGTTTGTTCTTTTGGCAGTCCATGGTATATTCAATATTCTTTGCCAACACCATAATTCAAGGCATCCATTCTTCTTCAGACTTCCTTATTTATTGTCCAGCTTTTGCATACATATGAGGTGATTGAAAACACCATGGCTTGGGTTAGGCGCACCTTAGTCTTCAAGGTGACATCTTTGCTTTTCAACACTTTAAAGAGTTCTTTTTCAGCAGATTTGCCCAATGCAATGCGTCTTTTGATTTCTTGACTGCTGCTTCCATGGGTATTGATTGTGGACCCAAATACAATGAAATCCTTGACAACGTCAATCTTTTCTCCATTTATCATGATGTTCTTTACTGGTCCAGTTGTGAGGATTTTTATTTCCTTTATGTTGAGGTGTAATCCATACTGAAGGCTATGGTCTTTGATCTTCATCAGTAAGTGCTTCAAGTCCTCTTCACTTTTCAGCAAGCAAGGTTGTGTTATCTGCGTAATTCAGGTTGTTAATGAATCTTCCTCCTATCCTGATGCCCCATTCTTCTTCATATAGTCCAGCTTCTCGTATTATTTGCTCAGCATATAGATTGAATAGGTATG
This sequence comes from Trichechus manatus latirostris, assembly GCF_000243295.1. Taxonomy (NCBI): domain Eukaryota; kingdom Metazoa; phylum Chordata; class Mammalia; order Sirenia; family Trichechidae; genus Trichechus; species Trichechus manatus. The sequence continues at coordinate 318,086 of NW_004444137.1, read as the reverse complement.
GAGAAAGGATACAACCTGAAGCACAAGAAGCACACCTTTCCTGACTTTAAACCATGCAGTATCCCCTTGTTCTGTTTGAACAACTGTCTCTTGGTCAAAGCACAAGTTCCTCAAGGGCACAATTAAGTGTTCTGGAATTCCCATTCTTCACAATGTTATCTGTACAGTTCAATGCCTTTGCATACTCAATAAAACACACGTAAACATGTTTCTGGTATTCTCTGCTTTCAGCCAGGAGCCATCTGACATCAGCAGTGATATCCCTGGTTCCACGTTCTCTTCTGAATCTGGCTTGAATTTCTGGCAGTACCCTGTCGATGTACTGCTGCAGCTGTTTTTGAATTATCTTCAGCAAAATTTTACTTGCATGTGATATTAATGACATTGTTTGATAATTGAATGAGTTGACTTTAAATGAGTAGACTAAAAATAAAACATAAATTAAATGCATAAGCTAGATATTCTTATTTTTAACCAGATATTCTTGAAACTTTCATAAATAATGTTTTCTCTTTTAACAGAACACCGAAAGTTAGTATTCCTATGCAAAACATGAATTTCATTCTGTACCTATACACTATAATTAAGATATTAAGAAATATCAGACTTTTATTCATGATGATTTCTGGTGATTTCAAGTTATTATATATTTTGAAGGGGATATTTATACATCTAAACTCTAATAATTGTCACAGTGACTTTCTGTTGGCAGATATAAAGCAAAGAAACTGGTAAACCTGGCAAGCTTGTAGTTAACTACACTGTGGAAAGCTAAAGAGGCCTGAATTGTCACTTATCTATAAGCATGTCAGCAAAGGAAAATATGTTTTGAATAATGTTTGTCATGAATATTTCTAATGACAGAAGTTGCCCCAACATCTACAACAGTGTCAGCTGGCTGAAACAATGTCAAGTATAGAGTAGGTACTCAATAAATGTTGTTAGCTGCTGTCCAGTCTGCTCTGGCTCATGGGGACCCCATGTACAACAGAAGGAAACATTGCCCGGCCCTGTGCCATGTTCACGATTGTTGGTATGCTTGAGCCCATTGTTGCAGTCATTGTATATTTTGAATTCCTTCCATTTTAGAAGGTTTATCTTCCAGCGCTATATTGCACAATATTCTGTTATGATCCATAGGATTTTCATTGGCTAATTCTTGGAAGTAGATCACGAGGCCTTTCTTCCTAGTCTATCTTAGACTAGAAGCTACACTGAAACTGTTATTGAACCGGGAAAGGTAGGTCCTTGTCCCGCATGCTCAGACTTGCCAATTATCTGGACACCGGTCTTTGAGAAAAAGAAAGTAACTTTATTGCGATGTGAAGAGCAGGGAGCCGGAAGGAAGTTCCTCAGATCCGGCTCCCGGTGCTATGGGTGGGCAGAGCTTACATGTAATTTGGGCAGCAGGATGGAGCCTGTGCAGGTGTTCTGGGGAGGGAAAACTCCAGAAGGCGGCCGGGAAACAGGAGTTGAGTGGTTCTTGTCAGACCTCCTGCTTCTAACTAGGGTCCAGGTGATGATTTTCCTTCTGATTCTTTGCTCCTGTTTCTGCCTCCTCTGTTGAGGTCGATTAGCAGTCACAGCTGGCCCTTCTGCACATGTGGCATGGGCCAAATCTGCTTTGGGCTAGTTTAAGGACTAACAGCAATTTACTGGCATTAGTAAGGTCAGGTTACAAAACCCATCTTCCATGGGTGACCCTGCTGGTATTTGAAATACCAGGGTCATAGCTTCCAGAATCACAGCAAAATGCAAACCACAGCAGTACAATAAACTGGCAGATGGGTGGTGGACTCAATAAATAACAAATGATAAAGGAATGAGTGATAGTAACTTCTAATCTGCTGCAGGAGGATGAAGGGGAGGAGGAAATGGGAAGAAAACGAATCAGGGAGTGTTCACTGACCTCAGGTCCCACAACCTGGGTTCCAGCGTAGCTGTCTTTACACAACGCTGTCACTTTGTACAAATCACTTCACCTCTCTGAACATCGGTTTTTTTCATACTCAAAATAAGGACTAGTCTTTAATGTGCAAATATTCTAGTATTATGGTGGGACAAACCTCCTTATCATGACAGAAATAATCTTTAAACTGAAAGTAATAATATGATGATCTCATTTAGTCCTTCTCAACTCTGTGTTTTACCCAGTCTTCCTTTCTATCCAAGTTTCAGATGCTGCCTTAGTCATCCAGTGCTGCTCTAACAGAAATACCACAAGTGGATGGCCTTAACAAAGAGAAGTTTATTCTCTCACAGTCCAGTAGGCTACAAGTCCAAATTCAGGGCGTCAGCTCCAGGGGAACGTTTTCTCTGTTGGCTCTGGAGGAAGGT